>NC_041389.1:605843006-605877763 GCF_002162155.2 Triticum dicoccoides
TCGAGATCGTCCTCGACCACATCGAGACTGGCAACGTGCCACGCCTCGAGTACCTTGCGCGGCCGTGCTTCCCTCGCCGCCGCGGCAGTTCCTGGACGCCGCGGTGAATGGAGCCGACGTCCTCGTCGTCGGGCTCCGGCTCGCCGGCTCTCCGTCCCGTCAAGCCAGAGCCGGAGGAGACACCGCAGCAGCGCCGCACCCGCAGCGGCGCCCTCGTCATCAACGAGGGTACCCGCCCCTCCCCGCGCTTCCTTCGCTTGGTCCGGCCGAAGCTCAAGCCGGGCCTGCTCCCCGTGAAGCCGGAGCACGTTGACATGGTGGCCCCCGACGACGAGGCCGCCCTAAAATGGCGAAGGAAGACTACGTCCGCGAGCAGGTGCGCCGCCAACGCCAGGCATACGCACAGCTCCAGGCCCGGCGCCAGGCCAGGCGCCGCGGGCACGAGGAGGGCGGTGTCATCGTCCTCGACAGCGACGAGGAGGACGAGGTCGGGCCGTCCAGTGCCCCACCGCGCGTCGGGGACCCTGGGCAGGGGTGCAGCAGGGACGACAGTGGCTCCGGCGGGGAGCGCGACGACGATGATGACGATGACAGCGGTGGCGACTACACCCGCTTCTACGGGCTTCTCGGCATGTAGATGGCGGGCGGTGGACGCGGCGCAGTCGCTAGTGTGGTGTAGTTTGCATGTTTTTACTTTTTTTTTACAAATTTCAATGAAATTTCGCCGAGCTCGTACCAGATCGCCGAGTTTGCACACGTTTGTATGTAATTTCGCCAACCTCGCGCGATATTGGTGGCGACCAGGCGGCCGACGACTGGGAACGGAGTCGCCCCCACGCGCCAAACTTGCGCCGGTTCACCTCCAGACGGCTTTTTTTCGCCGCCCTGGGAGGCCGAACGGCTGGAGATGCTCTTATTCCTGCATGAGACATATTCGGTCTCGTTGCTTCAAGCCATGAAGCCTTTCTAAACATTTTGGCTATATATATGCAAGCCATGTGTATTTTTACTATACATGCTTCAGTTCAGAAATTATGGCATCTCTAATGCTGACCATAAACAACACGTGTATGTATCGGTCCGCCGAGCGGTCCAGACATACTTCCTCTCGTAAATCGGAGAAAAAGTGTGTCGGCCCACCCAAAACTCCCTAGCGTGCCAATTTCCTCCACTCCGCCCCTTCCCCCATTCTTTCCATCTGCACCCTTAACCTCCGCCGTTGCCGCTGTACCTCTTCGGCTGCCACAGATGCATAGCAGGACGCCCGCAACCAGTACTGACGTGCCTCATGACCCACAAGTATAGGGGATCTATCATAGTCCTTTCGATAAGTAAGAGTGTCGAACCCAACAAGGAGCAGAAGGAAATGACAAGCAATTTTCAGTAAGGTATTATCTACAAGACTGAAATTATCGGTAACATATAATTTTGTGATAAGGTAATTCATAACGGGTAACAAGTAACAAAATAACTAAGGTGCAGCAAGGTGGCCCAACCCTTTTTGTAGCAAAAGACAAGCCTGGACAAACTCTTATATAAAGCAAAGCGCTCCCAAGGACACATGGGAATTATCGTCAAGCTAGTTTTCATTATGCTCATATGATTCGCATTCGTTACTTTGATAATTTGATATGTGGGTGGACCGGTGCTTGGGTACTGCCCTTCCTTGTACAAGCATCCCACTATGATTAACCCCTTTCGCAAGCATCCGTAACTACGAAAGAAAAATTAAGGTAAACCTAACCATAGCATGAAACATATGGATCCAAATCAGGCCCTTACGAAGCAAACGCGTAAACTAGGGTTTAAGCTTCTGCCACTCTATCAACCCATCATCTACTTATTACTTCCCAATGCCTTTCCCTAGGCCCAAACAACGGTGAAGTGTCATGTAGTCGACGTTCACATAACACCACTAGAGGGAATACAACATACATTTGTTGGGGATCGTTGCAGAAATTAAAAAAAAATCTACGCATCACCAAGATCAATCTATGGAGAGACTAGCAACGAGAGAGAGGGGAGTGCATCTTCATACCCTTGAAGATTGCGATGCGGAAGCGTTACAAGAACGCGGATGAAGGAGTCGTACTCGTAGCGATTCACATCGTGGTTGATTTCGATCTAAGCGCCAAACAACGGCGCCTCCGCGTTCAACACATGTACAACCCGGGGACATCTCCTCCTTCTTGATCCAGCAAGGGGAGAGGAGAAGTTGAGGGAGAGCTCCGGCAACACGATGGCGTGGTGGTGGAGCTTGCAGTCTCCGGCAGGGCTTTGCCAAGCACTACCGAGGAGGAGGTGGAGTTGGAGAGGGGGAGGGCTGCGCCAGGGGCAAGGGTGAAGCTCCCATGCGCCTCCCCACTATATATAGGGGTGGAGGGGGCTGGTTTCTTGCCCTCCAAGTCCATTGGGGCGTTGGCAAAGGTGGGAGGAAAGAAATCCCATCATTTCCTTCCCCACCGATTGTCATCCCCCCTTTTTAGGGATCTTGATCTTATCCCTTCGGGGTATGATCTTATTCCTTCTAAGGGGGGATCTTGGTGCGCCTCGACCAGGGGTGTGGGGCCTTGCCCCCACTACCCACGTTCATGTGGGTCCCCCCATGCAGGTGGGCCCCATTCCGGAACCTTCTAGAACCTTCCTGGTACAATACCGAAAAATCCCGAACATTTTTCGGTGGCCAAAATAGGACTTCCTATATATAAATCTTTACCTCCGGACCATTCCGGAACTCCTCGTGACGTCCGGGATCTCATCCGGGACTCCGAACGACATTCGGTAACCACATACTATTTCCCATAACAACTCTAGCGTCACCGAACCTTAAGGTTGTAGACCTACGGGTTCGGGAACCATGCAGACATGATCGAGACGTTCTCCGGTCAATAACCAACAGCGGGATCTGGATACCCATGTTGGCTCCCACATGTTCCACGATGATCTCATCGGATGAACCACGATGTCAAGGATTCAAGCAATCTCGTATGCAATTCCCTTTGTCAATCGGTATGTTACTTGCCCGAGATTCGATCGTCGATATCCCAATACCTCGTTCAATCTCGTTACCGGCAAGTCACTTTACTCGTTCCGTAATGCATGATCCCGTGACTAACTACTTAGTCACATTGAGCTCATTATGATGATGCAATACCGAGTGGGCCCAGAGATACCTCTCCGTCATACGGAGTGACAAATCCCAGTCTCGATTCGTGCCAACCCAACAGACACTTTCGGAGATACCTGTAGTGCACCTTTATAGCCACCCAGTTACGTTGTGACGTTTGGTACACCCAAAGCATTCCTACGGTATCCGGGAGTTACACAATCTCATGGTCTAAGGAAATGATACTTGACATTAGAAAAGCTTTAGCAAACGAACTACACGATCTTGTGCTATGCTTAGGATTAGGTCTTGTCCATCACATCGTTCTCCTAATGATGTGATCCCGTTATCAATGACATCCAATGTCCATGGTCAGGAAACCATAACCATCTATTGGTCAACGAGATAGTCAACTAGAGGCTCACTAGGGACATGTTGTGGTCTATGTATTCACACATGTATTACGATTTCCAGTTAATACAATTATAGCATGAACAATAGACAATTATCACGAACAAGGAAATATAATAATAACCATTTTATTATTGCCTCTAGGGCATATTTCCAACAGTCTCCCACTTGCACTAGAGTCAATAATCTAGTTCACATCACTATGTGATTGTAATGAATCCAACACCCATGGTGTTTGATCATATTTCACTTGTGAGAGAGGTTATTAGTCAACGGGTCTGAACCTTTCAGATCCGTGTGTGCTTTACAAATCTCTATGTCATCTTGTAGATGCAGCTACCACGCTCTATTTGGAGCTATTCCAAATAATTGTTCTACTATACGAATCCGGTTTACTACTCAGAATCATCCGGATTAGTGTCAAAGTTTGCATCGGCGTAACCCTTTACGACGAACTCTTTTACCACCTCCATAATCGAGAAAATTCCTTAGTCCACTAGTTACTAAGGAAAACTTTGACCATTGTCCTGTGATCCATTCCTGGATCACTCTTGTACCCCTTGACTGACTCATGGCAAGGCACACTTTAGGTGCGGTACACAACATAGCATACTGTAGAGCCTACGTCTAAAGCATAGGGGATGACCTTCGTCCTTTCTCTCTCTTCTGCCGTGGTCAGGTCTTGAGTCTTACTCAATACTCACACCTTATGACACAGCCAAGAACTCCTTCTTTGCCAATCTATTTTGAACTCCTTCAAAATCTTGTCACGATATGTATTCATTTGAAAGTACTATTAAGCGTTTTTGATCTATCCTTATAGATCTTGATGCTCAATGTTCAAGTAGCTTAATCCAGGTTTTTTATTGAAAAACACCTTTCAAACAACCCTATATGCTTTCCAGAAATTCTACAACATTTCTGATCAACGATATGTTAACAACATATACTCATCAGAAATTATGCAGTGCTCCCACTCACTTCTTTGGAAATACAAGTTTCTCATAAACTTTGTATAAACCCAAAATCTTTGATCATCTCATCAAAGCGTATATTCCAACTCCGAGATGCTTACCCTAGCCCTTAGAAGGATTGCTGGAGCTTTGCATACTTGTTAGCATCTTTCAAGATTGACAAAACCTTCTGGTTGTATCACATACAACCTTTCCTCAAGAATATCATTGAGGAAATAATGTTTTGACATCCTATCTGCAAGATTTCATAAATCATGCAGTAATTGCTAATATAATTCCAACAGACTCTTAGCATCGCTACGAGTGAGGAAGTCTCATCTTAGTCAACTCCTTGAACTTGTCAGAAAACATCTTAGCGAAAAGTCGAGCTTTCTTAATGGTGACACTTACCATCATTGTCCGTCTTCCTTTTAGAATCCATCTGTACTCAACAGCCTTACGGCCATCGAGTAGTTCTTCCAAAGTCTACACTTTGTTTTCATACATGGATCCTCTCTCGGATTTTATGGCCTCTAGCCATTTGTCAGAATCCGGGCCCACCATCGCTTCTCCATAGCTCGTAGGTTCATTGTTGTGTAGCAACATGACCTTCAAGACAGGATTACTGTACCACTCTGAAGTAGTACGGATCCTTGTCACCCTACGAGGTACGGTAGTGATTTGATCCGAAGCTTCATGATCACTATCATAAGCTTCTACTTCAATTGGTGTAGGCGCCACAGGAACAACTTCATGTGCCTGCTACACACTAGTTGAAGTGACGGTTCAATAACCTCATCAAGTCTCCACCATCCTCCCACTCAATTCTTTCGAGAGAAACTTTTCCTCGAGAAAGGACCTGATTCTAGAAACAATCCCTTTTGCTTCCGGAACTGAGACTGGAGGTATACCCAACTGTTTTGGGTGTCCTATGAAGATGCATTTATCCACTTTGGGTTCGAGCTTATCAGCCTGAAACTTTTTCACATAAGCGTCGCAGCCCCAAACTTTTAAGAAACGACATCTTAGGTTTCTGCAAACCATAGTTCATACAGTGTCGTCTCAACGGAATTGCGTGGTGCCCTATTTAAAGTGAGTGCGGTTGTCTCTAATGCCTAACCCATGAACGATAGTGGTAATTCGATAAGAGACATCATGGTATGCCCCATATCCAATGCGGTGTATCTACGATGTTCGGACACACCATCACACTATGGTGTTCCAGGCGGTGTTAGTTGTGAAACAATTTCCACAATGTCTTAATTGTGTACCAAACACGCAACTCAGATATTCATCTCTATGATCATATCATAGACATTTTATCCTCTTTTCACGAAGATCTTCAACTTCACTCTGAAACTACTTGAACCTTTCAATAATTCAGACTTGTGTTTCATCAAGTAAATATACTCAACATCTACTCAAATCATGTGTGAAGTAAGAACATAACGATATCCACTGCGTGCCTCAGCACTCATTGGACTGCACACATCAAAATGTATTACTTCCAACAAGTTGCTTTCTTGTTCCATCTTACTGAAAACGAGACTTTTCAGTCATTTTGCCCATGTGGTATGATTTGCATGTCTCAAGTGATTCATAATCAAGTGAGTCCAAATGATCCATCTGCATGGAGTTTCTTCATGCGTACATACCAATAGACATGGTTCGCATGTCTCAAACTTTTTCAAAAATGAGTGAGTCCAAAGATCCATCAACATGGAGCTTCTTCATGCGTTTTATACCAATATGACTTACATGGCAGTGCCACAAGTAGGTGGTACTATCATTACTATCTTATATCTTTTGGCATGAACATGTGTATCACTACGATCGAGATTCAATAAACCATTTATTTTAGGTGCAAGACCGTTGAAGGTATTATTCAAATAAACAGAGTAACCATTATTCTCCTTAAATGTATAACCATATTGCGATAGACATAATCCAATCATGTCTATGCTCAACGCAAACACCAAATAACAATTATTTAGGTTTAACACCAATCTCGATGGTAGAGGAGCATGCGATGCTTGATCACATCAACCTTGGAAATACTTCCAACACATATCGTCACCTTGCCTTTAGCTAGTCTCCGTTTATTCCATAGCCTTTTATTTTGAGTTACTAACACTTAGCAACTGAACCGGTATCTATTACCATGGTGCTACTAGGAGTACTAGTAAAGTACACATTAATATAATGTATATCCAATATACTTCTGTCGACCGTGCCAGCCTCCTCATCTACCAAGTATCTAGGATAGTTCTGCTTCAGTGACTATTCCCCTCATTACAGAAGCACTTAGTCTCGGGTTTGGGTTCGACCTTGGGTTTCTTCACTAGAGCAACAACTGATTTGCCATTTCATGAAGTATCCCTTCTTGCCATTGCCCTTCTTGAAACTAGTGGTTTCACCAACCATCAACAATTGATGCTCCTACTTGATTTCTACTTTCGCGGTGTCAAACATCGCGAATTGCTCAAGGATCATCATGTCTATCCCTGATATGTTATAGTTCATCACGAAGCTCTAATAGCTTGGTGGCAGTGACTATGGAGAACCATCACTATCTCATCTGGAAGATTAACTCCCACTCAATTCAAGTGATTGTAGTACTCGGACAATCTGAGCACATGCTCAACAATTGAGCTTTTCTCCCTTAGTTTGCAGGCTAAGAAACTCGTTGGAGGTCTCATACCTCTTGACGTGGGCACGATCTTGATATCCCAATTTCAGCCCTTGGAACATCTCATATGTTCCGTGACGTTTCAAAAACGTCTTCGGCGCCACAATTCTAAACCGTTTAGCATTACTGAACTATCATGTAGTCATCAAAATGTGTATGTCAGATGTTCACAACATCCACAGACGATGTTCGAGGTTCAGCACACCGAGCGGTGCATTAAGGACATAAGCCTTCTATGCAGCAATGAGGACAATCCTCAGTTTACGGACCCAGTCCGCATAATTGCTATTATCAACTTTCAACTAAATTTTCTCTAGGAACATATCTAAAACAGTAGAACTAAAACTCGAGTTACGACATAATTTGCAAAGACCTTTTGACTATGTTCAGGATAATTAAGTTCATCTTATGAACTCCCACTCAGATAGACATCCCTCTAGTTATCTAAGTGATACATGATCCGAGTTAACTAGGCCGTGTCCGATCATCATGTGAGACGGACTAGTCATCATCGGTGAACATCTTCATGTTGATCGTATCCACTATACGACTCATGTTCAACCTTTCGGTCTCTTGTGTTCCGAGGCCATGTCTGTACATGCTAGGCTCGTCAAGTCAACCTAAGTGTTTCGCGTGTGTAAATCTGGCTTACACCCGTTGTATGTGAACGTTAGAATCTATCACACCCGATCATCATGTGGTGCTTCGAAACAACGAACTTTCGCAACGGTGCACAGTTAGGGGGAACACTTTCTTGAAATTATTATGAGGGATCATCTTATTTACTACCGTCGTTCTAAGCAAATAAGATGCATAAACATGATAAACATCACATGCAATCAAATAGTGACATGATATGGCCAATATCATTTTGCTCCTTTTGATCTCCATCTTCGGGGCTCCATGATCATCATCGTCACCGGCATGACACCATGATCTCCATCATCATGATCTCCACCATCGTGTCTCCATGAAGTTGTCTTGCCAACTGATTACTTCTACTACTATAACTAATGGTTTATCAATGAAGTAAAGTAATTACATAACATTATTCAGTGACACGCAGGTCATACAATAATTAAAGACAACTCCTATGGCTCCTGCCGGTTGTCATACTCATCGACATGCAAGTCGTGATTCCTATTACAAGAATATGATCAATCTCATACATCACATATATTTCATTCATCACATCCTTCTTGGCCATATCACATCACACGGCATAAGTTGCAAAAACAAGTTAGACGTCCTTTAATTGTTGTTGCAAGTTTTTACGTGGCTGCTATAGGTTTCTAGCAAGAACGTTTCTTACCTACGCCAAAACCACAACATGATATGTCAATTGCTATTTACCCTTCATAAGGACACTTTTCATCGAATCCGATCCGATTAAAGTGAGAGAGACTGGCACCCGCTAGCCACCTTATGCAACAAGTGCATGTCAGTCGGTGGAACCTGTCTCACGTAAGCGTACGTGTAAGGTTGGTCCGGGCCGCTTCATCCCACAATACCGTCGAAACAAGATAGGACTAGTAATGGTAAGCATATTGAACAAAATCTACGCCCACAACTACTTGCATTCTACTCGTGCATAGAATCTACGCAATAGACCTAGCTCATGATGCCACTGTTGGGGATCGTTGCAGAAATTAAAAAAAATCTACGCATCACCAAGATCAATCTATGGAGAGACTAGCAACGAGAGGGAGAGGATGAGCATCTTCATACCCTTGAATATTGCGATGCGGAAGCGTTACAAGAACGCGGATGAAGGAGTCGTACTTGTAGCAATTCAGATCGTGGTTGATTTCGATCTAAGCATCGAACAATGGCGCCTCCGCGTTCAACACACGTACAACCCGGGGACGTCTCCTCCTTCTTGATCCAGCAAGGGGAGCGGAGAAGTTGAGGGAGAGCTCCGTGAAAGCACAAGTGCTCCCTAGGTGGTTTTGGTAATTAATGACAACATATCTCTTGTTGGACTAACACTTTTATCTAGTATGTTTCAGATAATTTCAACAATGGAGTGGCATGGACTAAAGGATGTGGGAACTCCTTCAAGATTCTAAGGACAAAGGATTGGCTCAAGCTTCAAGCTCAAGACTCTTCATTTTACATTTTAGTGATCCAAGATCACATTGAGTCTATAGGAAAAGCCAATACTATCAAGGAGGGATGAGGTGTTGCTTAATGAGCCTCTTGCTTCAAAGTGCTTAGTGATATGCTCCAAAAACCCTCAACTACTTTCCCATTTCCACACATATGTCCTAAACCTAAAGTCAAACTCGGCCCCACTGATTCTTTCTATCCGGCGCCACCGAGTTTGGATGTCTTAGCCACTGCCACAAACCCTAGGCAAATCGGTCTCACCGATAGGGGTCTCGATCTCACCAAGATGGGATTGTAATCTCTATGTGTATGTCCATTATCAAAATCGGTCTCACTGAGTGTGAGCAATCGGTACTACCGAGATTACAATGCAAACTCTCTGGTTAACTTATTATCAAAATCGGTCCCACCGAGTTTGATAATCGGTCCAACCGAGTTTGCCTGACCAACTCTCTGGTTAGCTAATTACCAAAATCGGTCCTACCGAGTTTGTGTAATCGGCCTCTTCGAGATTACGTTATGCCCTAACCCTAACAGAATCGGTCCTACCAAGTTGCTTTCGGTCCCACCGAAAACCCTAACGGTCACATTATTTGCTAAATCAGTCTGACCGAGTTTAACGATTCGGTCCCACCGAGTTTGGTAGATTGTGTGTAACGGTTAGATTTTCTGTGGAGGCTATATATACCCCTCCACCTCCTCTTCATTCGTGGAGAGAGCCATCAGACTGAACCTACACTTCCAGCATCCTATTTCTGAGAGAGAACTACCTACTCATGTGTTGAGGCCAAGATATTCCATTCCTACCATATGAATCTTGATCTCTAGCCTTCCCCAAGTTGCTTTCCACTCAAATCTTCTTTCCACCAGATCCAAATCCTATGAGAGAGAGTTGAGTGTTGGGGAGACTATCATTTGAAGCACAAGAGCAAGGAGTTCATCATCAACGCACCATTTGTTACTTCTTGGAGAGTGGTGTCTCCTAGATTGGCTAGGTGTCACTTGGGAGCCTCCGACAAGATTGTGGAGTTGAACCAAGGGGTTTGTAAGGGCAAGGAGATCGCCTACTTCGTGAAGATCTACCGCTAGTGAGGCAAGTCCTTCATGGGCGACGACCATGGTGGGATAGACAAGGTTGCTTCTTCGTGGACCCTTCGTGGGTGGAGCCCTCCGTGGACTCGCGCAACCGTTACCCTTCGTGGGTTGAAGTCTCCATCAACATGGATGTACGACAGCACCACCTATCAGAACCACGCCAAAAACATCTGTGTCTCCAATTGCGTTTGAATTCTCCAATCCCTTCCCTTTACATTCTTGCAAGTTGCATGCTTTACTTTCCGCTGCTCATATACTCTTTGCATGCTTGCTTGATATGTGTTGTGAATGTTAAACTTGTGCCTAAACTCCACTCAAAGTTAAAGAAACCTAAAAACTGCAACTTTGGTACTTAGTGTCTAATCACCCCCCCCTCTAGACACCTCTTCTCAAGGTCCTACAAGTGGTATCAGAGCATTGGTCTCCATTGCCTTGGTTTAATCACCATTGGAGGAAGATGGATGAGTCTACTTTGGGGAGTCTTAGACATAGAGTGCCTATTCTTGATGGAGAGTATTTTCATGAGTGGAAAAATGAGATGCTTGTAATTTTCAATCAATATCATTTGAACAAGTACATTGCTAGTCCTTGTGCACCTTATGTTGATCCTATGCATCCAACCCATGATGAGTCAATTGACATGGTTAGGAATCTTAGAACTGCCGAACTTATCCTTAGAGGATTCCTAGAAACTTGATAATAAAATTGCCTACTCTTGAGTGTGCCTACACTATATGGAAATTTCTTGAGGAACGATTTCCTGATTATTCTTTGAAAAATCTTGATAAAATTCTCCATAAGTCTATTGCTTTGAGTAAAATGAATACTAGTGATCCTATGTTTTGTGATCGTCTATTTGAGCTTACAAACCTTATGCGTGCCAAAGGAAATGTTGGTATTATTAGTGACATTATTTCCGAAGCTATAAAAATTCATAGACAAGATCATTGTCAAAATCATTCTAATGAATTACCTTCTCTAGGATTTGATCCACTACATGACGATGTTGAACATGGATACTATGATGAGGATGATGATAGTGACTTCGATCTTGATGATGCAATGAGACATTTTGGTCCTATGGCAAATCTTGGGGGATATATGTCAGGAGGAAAGGAATGGGTCCTTGATAGTGGATGTACCGATCACATGACCAGAGATAAAGACATGTTTCGTGAGCTTGCTGATAATGATAGTCCTCGAAAGTATGTCACTTTCGGTGACAACTCAAAGGGTAAGGTGGTTGGCCTCGGTAAGGTGGCCATCTCACATTATAGCTCCATACAAAATGTCATGCTCGTTGAATCTCTTGGATACAACTTACTTTCAGTATCTAGACTTGCTGACTTTGGTTTCAATGTCTTATTTACTGAAATTGATTGCCAAGTGTTTCGTCGAGACAATCATAAAATGGTCTTTACTGGTGTGCGTAGAGGTGATCTATACATTGTTGATTTCACTAAAAAGGCTCAACCTAAAACTTGCTTCATTGCTAAATCCTCAAAAGGCTAGTTATGGCATAGACGATTAGGTCATGTTGGTATGCGAAACCTTGACAAGCTTATTAAAGGGAATCATATCCTTGGTGTTAATGATGTCATATTTGATAAGGATAGACTTTGCAGTGCTTGTCAAGCAGGTAAACAGGTTGGAGGAAGGCATCCCGTGAAGAACATTATGACCACAAAGAGGCCACTCGAGCTACTTCACATGGATCTCTTTGGTCCCAACTCTTACAAGAGTCTCGGTGGAAATTCTTTTGGTCTAGTTATAGTTGATGATTTTTCCAGATTTACGTGGGTGTTCTTTCTTGATGATAAATCGCAGGTTCAGAAGATCTTCAAAAACTTCGCTAGGAAGGCCCAAAATCAATTTGAAGTGAAGATCAAGAAGGTTCACAGCGACAACGGAACGGAGTTCAAGAACGCAAATGTGGACACCTTTCTTGACGAAGAAGGGATTTCACACGAGTTCTCGGCTACATACACACCTCAACAAAATGGAGTTGTTGAGAGGAAGAACCGGACGCTCATCGAAATGGCGAGAACGATGCTTGATGAGTACAAGACGCCGAAGCACTTTTGGGCGGAAGCGGTTGAGACAGCTTGTCATGCAACAAATCGCTTGTATCTTCACAAGCTACTCGGCAAGATGGCATACAAGCTACTCACCGGTAACAAACCCCAAGTTGGATACTTTCGAGTATTTGGCTCAAAGTGCTACATTCTTGATAAGCATCGTCGTTCTAAATTTGCTCCTAAGTCTCATGAAGGTTTCCTACTAGGTTATGGCTCAAACTCTCATACATCCCGTGTATACAACAATTTCACCCAAAAGGTTGAAGAGACGGTAGATGTGAAGTTTGATGAATCTAACGGCTCGCACGTAGAGCAATTGCCAATTGATGTAGGAGACAAAGATCCTTCGGAAGCAATCCAAGACTTGTCTATTGGCAAGGTCGGTCCAATGGAGGTGAAGGAGAGTACCTCGTCCGTCCAAGTGGAAGCTTCTACTTCACGACAAGGTGAACCAAGAGTTGATACGGAAGCATCCACAAGTGGGACACACCAAGATGAAGAAAACGAGGAAGTGCATCAAGATGAACGTCAACAACCTCCTTCTCCACCACGACAAGAGAACGACAACGCCAACATTGAAGAAGGCCAAGAAGAAGAACAAGATGAAGAAGATGTTCAATGAAGATCCAAGCAAAAGCTTTCACGAGTTCGAGCAAGAATTGCTAAAGACCATCCCGTCGAACAAATCTACAATGATATTCAAACCGGGAGAATCACTCGCTCTAAAACTCGCTTAGCTAACTTTTGTGAAAACTATTCTTTCATCTCTAGCATTGAACCTATGAAGGTCGAAGAAGCATTGGAAGATCCGGATTGGATAAATGCTATGCATGAAGAGCTACACAACTTTGAGAGGAACCAAGTTTGGACATTGGTTGAGAAGCCCGACAACAACCACAACATCATCGGTACCAAATGGGTGTTGCACAACAAGCAAGATGAAGATGGACAAGCTGTTCGCAATAAAGCACGTCTCGTCGCCCAAGGCTACACACAAGTCGAAGGTATGGACTATGGTGAGACTTATGCTCCCATTGCTAGACTTGAGTCTATTTGCATCTTACTTGCCTATGCCAATCACCATGATATCACCTTGTACCAAATGGACATTAAAAGTGCTTTTCTAAATGGTGAAATAGAGGAGGAAGTTTATGTTAAACAACCTCCCGGCTTTGTCAATCCTAAGAAACCCAATCATGTTTACAAACTTCACAAAGCTCTTTATGGTCTTAAACAAGCTCCTAGAGCATGGTATAAATGCTTGACCAAGTTCCTTCTTGAAAAAGGCTTTGAAATTGGGAAAATTGATTCTACTCTTTTTACTAAAAGGGTTAATGGTGAACTATTTGTGTGCCAAATCTATGTCGATGATATTATATTTGGTTCAACTAACCCTCATTTTAGTGAAAAGTTTGGGAAGCTAATGTCGGAGAAGTTTGAGATGTCTATGATGAGTGAACTCAAATTCTTTCTTGGGTTGCAAATCAAGCAAACTAAGGAAGGTACTTTTGTCTCTCAAACGAAGTACACCAAGGACTTATTCAAGAAGTTCAATATGCAAGAATGCAAAGGTATGACTACACCCACGCCTACTAGTGGACATCTTGATTTGACCAAAGATGGTGAACCGGTTGATCAAAAGGCTTATCGCTCTATGATTGGTTCATTGTTATATCTATGTGCTTCACGTCCCGATATTATGCTAAGTGTGTGCATGTGTGCACGATATCAAGCTGCTCCTAAAGAATGTCATCTTAAGGCCGTGAAAAGGATAGTGAGATACTTAATCCATACACCAAATTTTGGCATTTGGTATCCTAAGAGGGCCTCTTTCGATCTTGTTGGCTATTCCGACTCGGACTATGCCGGAGTCAAGGTTGATAGAAAGTCCACTTCGGGTACTTGTCAATTTCTTGGTAGATCTCTTGTGTCTTGGTCCTCCAAGAAACAAAACCCGGTATCCTTATCCACCGCCGAAGTTGAATATATTGCCGCTGGTTCATGTTGTGCTCAATTACTTGGGATGACCCAAACTCTTAAAGATTATGGAATATATGTGAAACATGTTCCATTGCTTTGTGACAATGGAAGTGCTATCAAAATTGGTCATAATCCTGTGCAACATTCTCGAACTAAGCATATTGAAGTTCGTCATCATTTCATTCGAGATCATGTTGCTAAGGGTGACATTGATCTTAAGCATGTTCGCACTGAAAAGCAATTAGCAGATATATTTACTAAACCTCTTGATGAGAAAGTGTTTTTCAGGTTAAGAGGAGAATTGAACATCATTGATGCTTCAAACTTGGAGTAGAAACTCCATTGGATACATGCAAGACATGCGCTTATGCCTAATCCTTGATATTTCTCTTATGATGAAAATCTTATGTCTTGGAAATATTTGTATCTTGCATGTTATCTAACCCATGTAGGTACTTGGTTGAATCAAATTCCATGAGATTGTAACCTACTCACATCTTGAGCAATCTCTACATCACCAAGTCTCTATACAAAGGTGGTTGAAGACAAGGAAGCACGAAACCATTCAAACATATCGTTTGACAAATTCTATGTTGAGTTTCATGATTGTCATTTTTGGATATACAAGTGCTCTTCCTTGCAAGAACTAACCCATGTAGGTAGATGGACTCAAATTCCAAGTGGTGCTCCAAATTCTTGATGAGCTACATCAACCTTGAGCAAGCCACACAAGTTCAACTACATGGACATCACCACCAACCAAGGTATTGTTGCGGAACATTGCAGAAAATAAAAATTTTCCTACGGTTTCACCAAGATCCATCTGAGTTCATCTAAGCAATGAGTCATGGGAGAGAGATTGCATCTACATACCACTTGTAGATCGCGTGCGGAAGCGTTCAAGAGAACGGTGATGATGGAGTCGTACTCGCCGTGATTCAAATCACCGATGACCAAGTGCCGAACGGACAGCACCTCCGCGTTCAACACACGTACGGAGCGGATGAAGTCTCCTCCTTCTTGATCCAGCAAGGGGGAAGGATAGGTTGATGATGATCCAGCAGCACGACGGCGTGGTGGTGGATGCAGCAGAATTCCGGCAGGGCTTCGCCAAGCTGCTGCGGGAGGAGGACGAGGTGTAGCAGGGGAGGGAGGCGCCAAGACACAAGGGTGCCGCTGCCCCCTCCCCTGCCCTCCTTTATATAGGCCCCCAGGGGGGCACCGGCCCTGGGAGATCCAATCTCCCAAGGGGGCGGCGGCCAGGGGGGTGGAGTGCCCCCCAAGGCAAGTGGGACGCCCCCTCCCCACCTAGGGTTTCCATCCGTAGGCGCAGGGGGGCCCAAGGGGGGCGCACCAGCCCACTAGGGGCTGGTTCCCCTCCTACTTCAGCCCACGGGGCCCTCCGGGATAGGTGGCCCCACCCGGTGGACCCCCGGGACCCTTCCGGTGGTCCCGGTACAATACCGGGTGACCCCGAAACCTTCCCGATGGCCGAAACAGCACTTCCTATATAGTTTTCTTTACCTCCGGACCATTCCAGAACTCTTCGTGACGTCCGGGATCTCATCCGGGACTCCGAACAACATTCGGTTTGCTGCATACTCATATTCATACAACCCTAGCGTCACCGAACCTTAAGTGTGTAGACCCTACGGGTTCGGGAGACATGCAGACATGACCGAGACGGCTCTCCGGTCAATAACCAACAGCGGGATCTGGATACCCATGTTGGCTCCCACATGCTCCTCGATGATCTCATCGGATGAACCACGATGTCGAGGATTCAAGCAACCCCGTATACTATTCCCTTTGTCAGACGGTATGTTACTTGCCCGAGACTCGATCGTCGGTATCCCAATACCTCGTTCAGTCTCGTTACCGGAAAGTCACTTTACTCGTACCGTAATGCATGATCCCGTGACCAGACACTTGGTCACTTTGAGCTCATTATGATGATGCACTACCGAGTGGGCCCAGTGATACCTCTCCGTCATACGGAGTGACAAATCCCAGTCTCGATCCATGTCAACCCAACAGACACTTTCGGAGATACCTGTAGTGCACCTTTATAATCACCCAGTTACGTTGTGACGTTTGGTACACCCAAAGCACTCCCACGGTATCCGGGAGTTACACGATCTCGTGGTCTAAGGAAGAGATACTTAAATTGGAAAAGCTCTAGCAAAACGAACTACACAATCTTGTGCTATGCTTAGGATTGGGTCTTGTCCATCACATCATTCTCCCAATGATGTGATCCCGTTGTCAATGACATCGAATGTCCATAGTCAGGAAACCATGACTATCTGTTGACCAACAAGCTAGTCAACTAGAGGCTTACTAGGGACGTATTAGGTCTAAGTATTCACACGTGTATTACGATTTCCGGATAATACAATTATAGCATGAATAAAGACAATTATCATGAACAAGGAAATATAATAATAATCCTTTTATTATTGCCTCTAGGGCATATTTCCAATAGTCTCCCACTTGCACTAGAGTCAATAATCTAGTTACATTGTGATGAATCGAACACCCATAGAGTTCCGGTGTTGATCATGTTTTGCTCGCGAGAGAGGTTTAGTCAACGGATCTGCGACATTCAGATCTGTATGTACTTTGCAAATATCTATGTCTCCATCTTGAACATTTTCACGGATGGAGTTGAAGAGACGCTTGATGTGCCTGGTCTTCTTGTGAAACCTGGGATCCTTGGTAAGGGCAATAGCTTCAGTGTTGTCACAGAAGAGTTTGATCGGCCCCGACGCATTGGGTATGACTCCCAGGTCGGTGATGAACTCCTTCACCCAAATAGCTTCATGCGCTGCTTCCGAGGCTGCCATGTACTCCGCTTCACATGTAGATCCCGCCACGACGCTCTGCTTGCAGCTGCACCAGCTTACTGCTCCACCATTCAACATATACACGTATCCCGTTTGTGACTTAGAGTCATCCATATCTGTGTCGAAGCTAGCGTCGACGTAACCCTTTACGGCGAGCTCTTCGTCACCTCCATAAACGAGAAACATGTCCTTTGTCCTTTTCAGGTACTTCAGGATATTCTTGACCGCTGTCTAGTGTTCCTTGCCGGGATTACTTTGGTATCTTCCTACCAAACTTACGGCAAGGTTTACATCAGGTCTGGTACACAGCATGGCATACATAATAGATCCTATTGCTGAAGCATAGGGGATGACACTCATCTCTTCTTTATCTTTTGCCGTGGTCGGGCATTGAGCTGAGCTCAATCTCACACCTTGCAATACAGGCAAGAACCCTTTCTTGGACTGATCCATTTTGAACTTCTTCAAAATCTTATCAAGGTATGTGCTTTGTGAAAGACCTATGAGGCGTCTCGATCTATCCCTATAGATCTTGATGCCTAATATGTAAGCAGCTTCTCCAAGGTCCTTCATTGAAAAACACTTATTCAAGTAGGCCTTAATGTTGTCCAAAAGTTCTATATCATTTCCCATCAAAAGTATGTCATCTACATATAATATGAGAAATGCTACAGAGCTCCCACTCACTTTCTTGTAAACGCAGGCTTCTCCATAAGTCTGCATAAACCCAAACGCTTTGATCATCTCATCAAAACGAATGTTCCAACTCCGAGATGCTTGCACCAGCCCATAAATGGATCGCTGGAGCTTGCATACTTTGTTTGCATTCTTAGGATCGACAAAACCCTCCGGCTGCATCATAGATAGTTCTTCCTTAAGATGCCCGTTAAGGAATGCCGTTTTGACGTCCATCTGCCATATCTCAAAATCATAGTATGCGGCATTTGCTAACATGATTCGGACGGACTTTAGCTTCACTACGGGAGAGAAAGTCTCATCGTAGTCAACCCCTTGAACTTGTCGATAACCCTTAGCAACAAGTCGAGCTTTATAAATGGTAATATTACCATCCGCGCCCGTCTTCTTCTTAAAGATCCATTTGTTTTCTATCGCTCGCCGATCATCGGGCAAGTCTGTCAAAGTCCATACTTTGTTTTCATACATGGATTCTATCTCGGATTGCATGGCTTCAAGCCATTTGTTGGAATCTGGGCCCGCCATCGCTTCTTCATAGTTCGAAGGTTCACCGTTGTCTAACAACA
Source organism: Triticum dicoccoides (assembly GCF_002162155.2). Taxonomy (NCBI): domain Eukaryota; kingdom Viridiplantae; phylum Streptophyta; class Magnoliopsida; order Poales; family Poaceae; genus Triticum; species Triticum dicoccoides. Next base: position 605,861,536 of record NC_041389.1, read on the forward strand.
TGATTTCCAGGACAGGGTTGCCATACCACTCTGGTGTGGAACGTGTCCTTGTGGACCTAGGAGGTTCAGTAGCAACTTGATCCGAAGTACCTTGATCATAATCATTAATTTCCTCTCCAGTTGGTGTAGGCACCACAGGAACATTTTCCTGAGCTGCACTGCTTTTCGGTTCAAGAGGTAGTACTTCATCGAGTTCTACTTTCCTCCCACTTACTTCTTTCGAGAGAAACTCTTTTTCCAGAAAGGATCCGTTCTTGGCAACAAAGGTCTTGCCCTCGGATCTTAAGTAGAAGGTATACCCAAGGGTTTCCTTAGGGTATCCTATGAAGACGCATTTTTCCGACTTGGGTTCGAGCTTTTCAGGTTGTAATTTCTTGACATAAGCATCGCATCCCCAAACTTTTAGAAACGACAGCTTAGGTTTCTTCCCAAACCATAATTCATACGGTGTCGTCTCAATAGATTTAGACGGTGCCCTATTTAAAGTGAATGTAGCTGTCTCTAGAGCGTATCCCCAAAATGATAGCGGTAAATCGGTAAGAGACATCATAGACCGCACCATATCCAATAGAGTGCGATTATGACGTTCGGACACACCATTACGCTGAGGTGTTCCAGGCGGCGTGAGTTGTGAAACGATTCCACATTTCCTTAAGTGTGTACCAAATTCGCGACTTAAGTATTCTCCTCCACGATCTGATCGTAGGAACTTTATCTTTCGGTCATGTTGATTCTCTACCTCATTCTGAAATTCCTTGAACTTTTCAAAGGTCTCAGACTTGTGTTTCATCAAGTAGACATACCCATATCTACTCAAGTCATCAGTGAGAGTGAGAACATAACGATATCCTCCGCGAGCCTCAACGCTCATTGGACCACACACATCGGTATGTATGATTTCCAATAAGTTGGTTGCTCGCTCCATTGTTCCGGAGAACGGAGTCTTGGTCATTTTGCCCATGAGGCATGGTTCGCATGTGTCAAATGATTCATAATCGAGAGACTCTAAAAGTCCATCAGCATGGAGCTTCTTCATGCGCTTGACACCAATGTGACCAAGGCGGCAGTGCCACAAGTATGTGGGACTATCGTTATCAACTTTACATCTTTTGGTATTCACGCTATGAATATGTGTAACATTACGTTTGAGATTCATTAAGAATAAACCATTGACCATCGGGGCATGACCATAAAACATATCTCTCATATAAATAGAACAACCATTATTCTCGGATTTAAATGAGTAGCCATCTCGTATTAAACGAGATCCAGATACAATGTTCATGCTCAAACTTGGCACTAAATAACAATTATTGAGGTTCATAATTAATCCCGTGGGTAAATGTAGAGGTAGCGTGCCGACGGCGATCACATCGACCTTGGAACCATTCCCGACGCGCATCATCACCTCGCCCTTCGCCAGTCTCCGCTTATTCCGCAGCTCCTGCTGTGAGTTACAAATATGAGCAACGGCACCGGTATCAAATACCCAGGAGTTACTACGAGTACTGGTAAGGTACACATCAATTACATGTATATCAAATATACCTTTAGTGTTGCCGGCCTTCTTGTCCGCTAAGTATTTGGGGCAGTTCCGCTTCCAGTGATCCTTCCCCTTGCAATAAAAACACTCAGTCTCAGGCTTGGGTCCATTCTTTGACTTCTTCCCGGCAGCTGGCTTACCGGGCGCGGCAACATCTTTGCCGTCCTTCTTGAAGTTCTTCTTACCCTTGCCCTTTTTAAACTTAGTGGTCTTATTGACCATCAACACTTGATGTTCTTTCTTGATTTCAACCTCTGCTGACTTCAGCATGGAAAATACTTCAGGAATGGTCTTCACCATCCCCTGCATATTGTAGTTCAACACAAAGCTCTTGTAGCTCGGTGGGAGCGACTGAAGGATTCTGTCAATGACCGCCTCGTCCGGGAGGTTGATCTCCAGCTGGGACAGGCGGTTGTGCAACCTAGACATTTTGAGTATGTGCTCACTGACATAACTGTTTTCCTCCATCTTACAACTATAGAACTTGTTGGAGACTTCATATCTCTCGACCCGGGCATGAGCTTGGAAAACCATTTTCAGCTCCTCGAACATCTCATATGCTCCGTGTTTCTCAAAACGCTTTTGGAGCCCCGGTTCTAAGCTGTAAAGCATGCCGCACTGAACGAGGGAGTAATCATCAGCACGTGACTGCCAAACGTTCATAACGTCTTGGTTCTCTAGAATGGGTGCTTCACCTAGCGGTTCATCTAGGACATATGCTTTCTTGGCTGCTATGAGGATGATCCTCAGGTTCCGTACCCAGTCCGAATAGTTGCTGCCATCATCTTTCAGCTTGGTTTTCTCTAGGAACGCGTTGAAGTTCATGTTGACATGAGCGTTGGCCATTTGATCTACAAGACATATTTTGCAAAAGTTTTAGACTAAGTTCATGATAATTAAGTTCATCTAATCAAATTATTGAATGAACTCCCACTCAGATTTGACATCCCTCTAGTCATCTAAGTGTTACACGATCTGAGTCGACTAGGCCGTGTCCGATCATCACGTGAGACAGACTAGTCATCATCGGTGAACATCTCCATGTTGATCGTATCTTCCATACGACTCATGCTCGACCTTTTGGTCTCTTGTGTTCCGAGGCCATGTCTGTACATGCTAGGCTCGTCAAGTTAACCCTAAGTGTTCTGCATGTGTAAATCTGTCTTACACCCGTTGTATGTGAACGTAAGGATCTATCACACCCGATCATCACGTGGTGCTTCGAAACGACGAACTTTAGCAACGGTGCACAGTTAGGGGGAACACTTTCTTGAAATTATTATAAGGGATCATCTTATTTACTACCGCCGTTCTAAGTAAACAAGATGCATAAAACATAATAAACATCACATGCAATTATATAGTAGTGACATGATATGGCCAATATCATATAGCTCCTTCGATCTCCATCTTCGGGGCTCCATGATCATCTTCGTCACCGGCATGCCACCATGATCTCCATCATCACGATCTCCATCATTGTGTCTTCATGAAGTTGTCACGCCAACGACTACTTCTACTTCTATGGCTAACGCATTTAGCAATAAAGTAAAGTAATTTGCATGGCGTTCTTCAATGACACGCAGGTCATACAAAAATAAAGACAACTCCTATGGCTCCTGCCGGTTGTCATACTCATCGACATGCAAGTCGTGATTCCTATTACAAGAACGTGATCTCATACATCACAATATATCATTCATCATTCATCACAACTTCTGGCCATATCACATCACATGACAATTGCTGCAAAAACAAGTTAGACGTCCTCTAATTGTTGTTGCATCTTTTACGTGGCTGCAATTGGGTTCTAGCAAGAACGTTTTCTTACCTACGAATAACCACAACGTGATTTTGTCAACTTCTATTTACCCTTCAAAAGGACCCTTTTCGTCGAATCCGCTCCAACTAAAGTAGGAGAGACAGACACCCGCTAGCCACCTTATGCAACTAGTGCATGTCAGTCGGTGGAACCTGTCTCACGTAAGCGTACGTGTAAGGTCGGTCCGGGCCACTTCATCCCACAATACCGCTGAAGCAAGAAAAGACTAGTAGCGGCAAGCAAGTTGACAAGATCTACGCCCACAACAAAATTGTGTTCTACTCGTGCAATAGAGAACTACGCATAGACCTAGCTCATGATGCCACTGTTGGGGAACGTTGCAGAAAATAAAAAATTTCCTATGGTTTCACCAAGATCCATCTATGAGTTCATATAAGAAACGAGTCATGGGAGAGAGATTGCATCTACATACCACTTGTAGATCGCGTGCGGAAGCGTTCAAGAGAACAGTGATGATGGAGTCGTACTCGCCGTGATTCAAATCACCGATGACCAAGTGCCGAACGGACAGCACCTCCGCGTTCAACACACGTACGGAGCGGATGACGTCTCCTCCTTCTTGATCCAGCAAGAGGGAAGGAGAGGTTGATGATGATCCAGCAGCACGACGGCGTGGTGGTGGATGCAGCAGAATTTCGGCAGGGCTTCACCAAGCTGCTGCGGGAGGAGGACGAGGTGTAGCAGGGGAGGGAGGCGCCAAGACACAAGGGTGCCGCTGCCCCCTCCCCTGCCCTCCTTTATATAGGCCCCCAGGGGGGCGCCGGCCCTGGGAGATCCAATCTCCCAAGGGGGCGGCGACCAGGGAGGGTGGAGTGCCCCCCAAGGCAAGTGGGCCCCCCCACCTAGGGTTTCCAACCCTAGGCGCAGGGGGGGCCCAGGGGGGGTGCACCAGCCCACTAGGGGCTGGTTCCCCTCCCACTTCAGCCCACGGGCCCCTCCGGGATAGGTGGCCCCACCCGGTGGTCCTGGTACAATACCGGGTGACCCTGAAACCTTCCCGATGGCCGAAACAGCACTTCCTATATAGTTTTCTTTACATTTGGACCATTCCGGAACTCCTCGTTATGTCCGGGATCTCATTCGGGACTCCGAACAACATTCGGTTTGCTGCATACTCATATTCATACAACCCTAGCGTCACCGAACCTTAAGTGTGTAGACCCTACGGGTTCGGGAGACATGCAGACATGACCGAGACGGCTCTCCGGTCAATAACCAACAGCGGGATCTGGATACCCATGTTGGCTCCCACATGCTCATCGATGATCTCATCGGATGAACCACGATGTCGAGGATTCAAGCAACCCCGTATACTATTCCCTTTGTCAGACGGTATGTTACTTGCCCGAGACTCGATCGTCGGTATCCCAATACCTCGTTCAGTCTCGTTACCGGCAAGTCACTTTACTCGTACCGTAATGCATGATCCCGTGACCAGACACTTGGTCACTTTGAGCTCATTATGATGATGCACTACCGAGTGGGCCCAGTGATACCTCTCCGTAATACGAAGTGACAAATCCCAGTCTCGATCCGTGTCAACCCAACAGACACTTTTGGAGATACCTGTAGTGCACCTTTATAATCACCCAGTTACGTTGTGACATTTGGTACACCCAAAGCACTCCCACGGTATCTAGGAGTTACACGATCTCATGGTCTAAGGAAGAGATACTTGACATTGGAAAAGCTCTAGCAAAACGAACTACAGGATCTTGTGCTATGCTTAGGATTGGGTCTTGTCCATCACATCATTCTCCCAATGATGTGATCCCGTTGTCAATGACATCTAATGTCCATAGTCAGGAAACCATGACTATCTGTTGACCAACGAGCTAGTCAACTAGAGGCTTACTAGGGACGTATTAGGTCTAAGTATTCACACGTGTATTACGATTTCCGGATAATACAATTATAGCATGAATAAAGACAATTATCATGAACAAGGAAATATAATAATAATCCTTTTATTATTGCCTCTAGGGCATATTTCCAATAGGTATGTTATTCCATCTTAGAGAAGCTTTACTCCAAGTCATGAGTTAAAGCAACTCGACAAGATGTGAATACATCAAGATGCTTAAATGAAAAATGGCAACCCCATTTTGAGCTTAAACAATGAGTATGACCTATGATCAAGTGATCTCACTTGACTCCTAAGTCAATATACTCTAACATAGGTGACTTTGTCGCCGACCATCTCTAGATGAAGTCCCCTTGTGTTTTCTTCTTTATTTTTGCATTTGTCTTATGCATATTTGTTTCCCCTTTCAAAAAAACTTCATCTAGATTTCATTCTGTTTGCCCTGCATTTTCTGCATCCAATTCCTTGCATATCTTTCAGTAAATTCCTTGCAAATCTTTGTGAGATCTTACTAGTCTAGTGAGCTGAGGTGACAAGTGTTTTCTCTGCGATGAACTTGGTTACACCGATTCGTTATTTTTGGTCCAGCCGAATCTTTTCGGTACGACCGAAGCATACCACTCGGTGCCACCGATTTCATAACAGGAAAAATAGTTTGCCACTTATTCTGTGTTTCTTTTAATCCAGCTCCACTCAATGAATCTTGTCCTCTACAAGCATCACATTTTTAATCATTGCTTTATGTTGTGACTCAAGGATCAAACCCATTCACGACAAATTCCAGAGGGAGAGAGAGAGAGATTACATCTTTATCAAGCCCTTCTTGAAAATTGATGTCAAAGGGGGAGAGAGAGATCACATCAAAGCTTATCATTTAGAGAGAGAGAGAGAGATCACATCTTAGAGGGAGAGAGAGAAGATCCTCCAAGGGGAGAGAGAGATCTCCAGGGGGAGAGAATACTAGTAGAAAGTATTTCTCAAGGATCCCAGATGCTTGGTGTTCAAGAGGAGAGATGCCACATGTCTTCTTGAGGGGAAAGGCATGTTCATATGTGCTTATTTGAATTAGCATACATTAGCTCTGAACTTTAGCTCTGATCATCATTCATATCTTTCAGCTCTGTTTTCATTTAGCTCTGATTTTCTGTTCCCTATCTTCTCCAGTATCCCATGTTAGATTCAGGGGAGCAAGACATCTAAGGGAAAGAGATCATTTAAATTCATTGCATATCTTTACTCTTGGGGACATGTCTAATCCAATGTGGTACTCAGTACTCACTCTCTACATGTCATCCCAGTCTTGGTATTCTTGTGGTTTCTTATGTTTGCTCTGGCTAGTAGATGCATCTGTGTTATCTAACCTTGTTTCACAGGTTCATTCCATCCTAAGCCAACTCAAGACCACAAGGTAAGTATATGCATCACAATCATGTGTATGAGGAATTCTTGCTGATGTACATACTGTTTGCAAGAAGGACTCATGGGCGTGAAGGTATTCTCTTTAATACTTTTTGCTCTGATGCATATAGCCAAGATACATGTAACACATTGCCTGCTCTATCATGGTTATGCTATCACATGCTTCTATATTTCATATTCACATGATTGCATACATGTAGGGGGAGCCTATGCTTGTTACATGTCTTTCCAAAGCTTTACTTGCTATTCTTTATATCCTTATCTAAAGCTTTGATGTATGTTGCCATCAATTACCAAAAAGGGGGAGATTGAAAGCACAAGTGCTCCCTAGGTGGTTTCGGTAATTAATGACAACATATCTCTTGTTGGACTAACACTTTTATCTAGTATGTTTCAGATAAGTTCAACAATGGAGTGGCATGGACTAAAGGATGTGGGAACTCCTTCAAGATGCTAAGGACAAAGTATTGGCTCAAGCTTCAAGCTCAAGACTCTTCATTTTACATTTTAGTGATCCAAGATCACATTGAGTCTATAGGAAAAGCCAATAGTATCAAGGAGGGATGAGGTGTTGCTTAATGAGCCTCTTGCTTCAAAGTGCTTAGTGATATGCTCCAAAAACCCTCAACTACTTTCCCATTTCCACACATATGTCCTAAACCTAAAGTCAAACTCGGCCCCACTGATTCTTTCTATCCGGCGCCACCGAGTTTGGATGTCTTAGCCACTGCCACAAACCCTAGGCAAATCGGTCTCACCAATAGGGGTCTCGGTCTCACCGAGATGGGATTGTAATCTCTATGTGTATGTCCATTATCAAAATCGGTCTCACCGAGTTTGAGCAATCGGTACTACCGGGATTACAATGCAAACTCTCTGGTTAACTTATTATCAAAATCGGTCCCACCGAGTTTGATAATCAGTCCAACCGAGTTTGCCTGACCAACTCTCTGGTTAGCTAATTACCAAAATCGGTCCTACCGAGTTTGTGTAATCGGTCTCACCGAGATTACGTTATGCCCTAAACCTAACAGAATTGGTCCTACCGAGTTGCATTTCGGTCCCACCGAAAACCCTAATGGTCACATTATTTGCTAAATCAGTCTGACCGAGTTTAACGATTCGGTCCCACCGAGTTTGGTAGATTGTGTGTAATGGTTAGATTTTGTGTGGAGGCTATATATACCTCTCCACCTCCTCTTCATTCGTGGAGAGAGCCATCAGACTGAACCTACACTTCCAGCATCCTATTTCTGAGAGAGAACTACCTACTCATGTGTTGAGGCCAAGATATTCCATTCCTACCATATGAATCTTGATCTCTAGCCTTCCCCAAGTTGCTTTCCACTCAAATCTTCTTTCCACCAGATCCAAATCCTATGAGAGAGAGTTGAGTGTTGGGGAGACTATCATTTGAAGCACAAGAGAAAGGAGTTCATCATCAACGCACCATTTGTTACTTCTTGGAGAGTGGTGTCTCCTAGATTGGCTAGGTGTCACTTGGGAGCCTCCGACAAGATTGTGGAGTTGAACCAAGGGGTTTGTAAGGGCAAGGAGATCGCCTACTTCGTGAAGATCTACCGCTAGTGAGGCAAGTCCTTCATGGGCGACGGCCATTGTGGGATAGACAAGGTTGCTTCTTCGTGGACCCTTCGTGGGTGGAGCCCTCCGTGGACTCGTGCAACCGTTACCCTTCGTGGGTTGAAGTCTCCATCAACGTGGATGTACGATAGCACCACCTATCGGAACCACGCCAAAAACATCTGTGTCTCCAATTGCGTTTGAATTCTCCAATCCCTTCCATTTACATTCTTGCAAGTTTCATGCTTTACTTTCCGCTGCTCATATACTCTTTGCATGCTTGCTTGATATGTGTTGTGAATGTTAAACTTGTGCCTAAACTCCACTCAAAGTTAAAGAAACCTAAAAACTGCAACTTTGGTACTTAGTGTCTAATCACCCCCCCTCTAGACACCTCTTCTCAAGGTCCTACACTCCAGCAGCACGACGGCGTGGTGGTGGAACTTGCAGTTCTCGGGCAGGGCTTCGCCAAGCACTACCGAGGAGGAGGTGGAGTTGGAGAGGGGGAGGGCTGCGCCAGGGGCAAGGGTGAAGCTCTCATGCGCCTCCCCACTATATATAGGGGTGGAGGGGGCTCGTTTATTGCCCTCCAAGTCCATTGGGGCGTTGGCAAAGGTGGGAGGAAAGAAATCCCATCATTTCCTTCCCCACCGATTGTTATCCCCCCTTTTTAGGGATCTTGATCTTATCCCTTCGGGATATGATCTTATTCCTTCTAAGGGGGGATCTTGGTGCACCTTGACCAGGGGTGTGGGGCCTTGCCCCCACTACCCACGTTCATGTGGGTCCCCCCATGCAGGTGGGCCCCACTCCGGAACCTTCTAGAACCTTCCCGGTACAATACCGAAAAATCCCAAACATTTTTCGGTGGCCAAAATAGGACTTCCCATATATAAATCTTTACCTCTGGACCATTCCGGAACTCCTCGTGACGTCCGAGATCTCATCCGGGACTCTGAACGACATTCGGTAACCACATACTATTTCCCATAACAACTCTAGCGTCACCGAACCTTAAGTGTGTAGACCCTACGGGTTCGGGAACCATGCAGACATGACCGAGACGTTCTCCGGTCAATAACCAACAGCGGGATCTGTATACCCATGTTGGCTCCCACATGTTCCATGATGATCTCATCGGATGAACCACGATGTCAAGGATTCAAGCAATCTCGTATGCAATTCCCTTTGTCAATCGATATGTTACTTGCCCGAGATTCGATTGTCGGTATCCCAATACCTCGTTCAATCTCGTTACCGGCAAGTCACTTTACTCGTTCCGTAATGCATGATCCCGTGACTAACTACTTAGTCACATTGAGCTCATTATGATGATGCAATACCGAGTGGGCCCAGAGATACCTCTCCGTCATACGGAGTGACAAATCCCAGTCTCGATTCGTGCCAACCCAACAGACACTTTCAGAGATACCTGTAGTGCACCTTTATAGCCACCCAGTTACGTTGTGACGTTTGGTACACCCAAAGCATTCCTACGGTATCCGGGAGTTGCACAATCTCATGGTCTAAGGAAATGATACTTGACATTAGAAAAGCTTTAGCAAACGAACTACACGATCTTGTGATATGCTTAGGATTGGGTCTTGTCCATCACATCATTCTCCTAATGATGTGATCCCGTTATCAATGACATCCAATGTCCATGGTCAGGAAACCATAACCATCTATTGATCAACGAGCTAGTCAACTAGAGGCTCACTAGGGACATGTTGTGGTCTATGTATTCACACATGTATTACGGTTTCCAGTTAATACAATTATAGCATGAACAATAGACAATTATCATGAACAAGGAAATATAATAATAACCATTTTATTATTGCCTCTAGGGCATATTTCCAACAACATCTCATTAAAATATCAAACAAATACTAAATTCACATGACTACTTATAACAAGACTTCTCCCATGTCCTCAGGAACAAACGTAACTACTCACAAACCATATTCATGTTCATAATCAGAGGGGTATTGAATAGCATTAAGGATCTGCACATATGATCTTCCACCGAATAAACCAACTAGCATCAACTAAAAGGAGTAATCAACACTAGTAGCAACCCACAGGTACCAATCTGAGGTTTTAAGACAAAGATCGGATACAATAGATGAACTAGGATTTGAGAAGAGATCGTGCTGGTGGAGATGTTGATGGAGATTGACCCCCTCTCGATGAGAGGATCGATGGTGATGACGATGGCGACGATTTCCCCCTCCCAGAGGGATGTTTCCCCGGCAGAACAGCTCCGCCGGAGCCCTAGATTGGTTCCGCCAATGTTCCGCCTCGAGGCAGCAGCGCTTTACCCCGAAAGCTTCCTTATGATTTTTTTTCCAGGGCAAAAGACACCATATAGCACAAGATGGGCATCTGGGGCCTGCCAGGTAGCCCACGAGGCAGGGGCGCGCCCTCTACCCTCGTGGCTGGTGGGTGGCCCCCCTCTGGTGCTTCCGTCGCCCAATATTTTTAATATATTCCAAAACTGACTTTCGTGGAGTTTCAGAACTTTTGGAGTTGTGCAGAATAGATCTCTAATATTTGCTCCTTTTCCAGCCCAGAATTCCAGCTGCCGGCATTCTCCCTCTTCGTGTAAACCTTGTAAAATAAGAGAGAAAAGGCATAAGTGCTGTGACATAGTGTGTACTAACAGCCCATAATGCAATAAATATTGATATAAAAGCATGATGCAAAATGGACGTATCAGTGCCCGCTCGTGCCTTTACACCCACACAGTCCACCCTTTGCAACATTGATATTTTCTAACATAAATTTGGTCAACCTTCGCAAAGTTTGACTTGACACAAATCTTACACGTGAAGTAATAAATACATGAGGGAGTAACTTACCCGATTTATAGCGATCCCATTTCCCTGAAAACCGCTAATCATTCTTAAAAAAAAGGGAAACAACATGACACGATCTGGTCAACCGGCCGAAGACTCCGCCGGTGCGCACTCATTATGCGATCCGCGTTGATACGACGCTCGTCCTTGCTCCAAGTCAACTACTCGCACAGGAGAGCAACCCCACGCACGTCTTCTGTGGAACCACCATTGCTCTCTCCCCCTTATCTCTCCAACACAATCTTTCTCGTCAACTCCTTTCTCTCCTTTCCTCCACCACCACACGGCCATCTCCCTTTTCCTCCATGTCCATAAGCTTTACCTTTCTTCATCCTCCATGGAAGCAAGCTCCCTCCCACTCCTATCGATCTCCCTGGTTGACTGCAACCTCTGGTGTTTGGTGGAGCTACAACCAACATCTAGGAGGAGCTGTGACCATGGATGGTGAGTATTAGCGCGCGACCGGTGAGACCATGTTGGAACCGCCGTATATATTGCTACAACCATTTAAAAAAGCTTCAACCCTAGACGAAAAAAGTTTCAAATAGCAATTAGGAAAGCTTCAACCCTAGAGGAAAAAGGCTTCAAACAACAATTAGGGAAGCTTCAACCCTAGGCGAAAAAAGCTTCAAACAAAAAATGGGAAAGCTTCAACCGGCACTGTCCAAACTGAAAAGGCTTCAACTGTTGAGAAAAAAACTTTAGCCTTAGATGGAAAGAAAATTTGCAATCTGAGATAGAGAAAGTTTCAACCGGGGCAATGCTTGATTAAAAAGCTGCAACCGTTGACAGAACAAGCTTCGAACGTAGATGAGAAAAGCTTCAACTAGCAAGAGAGAAACCTCAGCGAGACGCTGCGGAAACCGAAAAGGCTACAACCGTTCATAGAGAAAGCTTCAATCGTAGATGAAAAAAGCTTCAAAGATTTGTTTGTTCCGGGATCCATGGCACGGCGAGCGCGTGATGTGGTGTGAGACAAAAGGAGGACGAAGTGTATGCAATGAGCGACGACGGGAATTGAGGCTCTGCGAGTGGACAAGCTGGTAGCCTCGCCGGAGAGCATGGACGTGGTGGCGGGGTTCAGTGCATTGAACAAGCATAGGTAGGTGATGATTCAGGGGAAACATCGTATGGTGAGAAACAAACAATCAGACGGCTGCTATAGGCGACCGGCCGAAAATTAGGTCAGTTGGCCGGGCCTGGAGTGCCCCACAAAAAAAGCTACCAAAAAATTCCTAACTATCGTGTCCTAGAAATTACAAATAACTATCGCCAAGCAAATTCAAAGAACCAAGTTGCAAGAGATCAAAGATGGGTAAAACCCAATCCGATGTTTGATAAATTAAATGTTGATCCTTCCTTTTTTGTAGATGAGGGTGTTGGTGCTCCGGCGGCAGTCATCAGAGATGTGAAGGGTAATTTTCTGATAGCCGAATGCAAATATATTCCAGACGCACTTGACGTGGTTACTTCGAAAGCTATGGCAATGAGAGACAGCCTGATCTTTGCAAATTCACTTGGTTTCAACTGGGTAGAAGGACAAATAAGATGGTCGAATGCTGCTGCTGCAGTATTCGCAGAATGCATGGACGTATCTTCATTAATTGTGAAGTTTATCTTTAAACATTGTCTTTATTCTTCGAACCAAGCCGCACATGTGCAGCTAGTTGTAGTTTATACTAGTAATAAAATTTGTAATACTTGGAATGACGAGCCTTTGGTCTGTCTAGTTTTCAAACTTTTGGGCGATTTAATTCCTGTTTGAGATCAATAAAGCTAGTCATGATGCCCTTCCTTAAAAAGAAAGGACGCTGATAATACCCACACGTGTGGGCATTAAGGGGTTTGGCCACACGTTTTGTGCGGTGTCTAAGAGAACTAGCCCACACGTAGGCCAAGTAATGCCCCACACGCCTCTTTTTTTTGCCTTGCAGTCCCTCCAACACGCCTATGTGTGGGCAAAATAGATAACGCCCACACGTCTGTACGTCAGGCCTCCTGCCTCATGGCCCCGCACGCTCCGCGTGACAGTCACCACACGTCCCCGCAGTTGCCATGGTCCGGACCCTCTGCCATGTTCGTTTAACTGCAGTTGTCATGTTGCTGAACTACAGTTGCCATCACTAGTAGAAAAGGGGGCATCAGTCCCGGTTCGTAAGGGCCTTTAGTCCCGGTTCTTGAACCGGGACTAAAGGGTCGTGACTAATGCCTCCACCCTTTAGTCCCGGTTCTAACACGAACCGGGACAGATGGGCCTCCACGTGGCCACTGCGCCGAGCCTAGGCAGGAGGGCCTTTGGTCTCGGTTGGAGGCACCAACCGGGACCAAAAGGCTTCCACGTGTCAGCAGCTGAGGTTTTTCTTTTAAAAAAAAAAGTGTGGCTGGTTTAGGGGTTTTGGGGGTTAATTTTAGGTTGTTATTAGCTAGCTAATAGAGAGAAGTGTCCTCTCTTATACTGCTATGTTCATTTCACCCGCTGATATATAATAACTCATGCATGCTCGCATCATACATCATCATATATAATAACAAGTCCTACTAATCATGCATCATCATACAACTTCTACTCGTTATTAATAACAAGTCATACGATCATCCTCCTGATAGTCATCGAACCCAACCCTACATAATTGTTCTTAGCACATGGTCATCAGTATCAGGTAGGACCTAAACACCCTTAAGGTAAAATAGCATAAAACAATATAGACCTTGACTCTCCATTATGAAGAATGGAGATCATCCTGTCTCCAATTCTTGCGCTTCGCCTCCTTTTGCTTGCAAGAAGCTCCTTACAACTGTCCATACATTTTTTCCATTCTTTGATTGTCATGTCTCCACTTTTTTTAGAAATCCGGTATGGACAATTGAGATTCGTACGACGACCTGGTTGTATGTTCAAAACATCAAGGCGACCGTGCATATACATCAGATGAGGCACACAATCATTCGGGATTATCTGTTGAAAAACATAGTAATAACTTCGTAGTTAGCAATGATGTACTAGTTTTAGAAGTATTTAAAAAGATGCAGGGATGTCATAATAGTAAAAAATCTTACCAGGGTATCTCCATGGTAGTTACCGTAGTTCAACACGTGCACTAGTGGCACGTATTGACCATAATGTTGAGGAGTTCGATTGTAGACATTGTAATTCTCAAGACCAGTACAAAATATGATCAGATGATTTTTCTCCTTATAAGTTAATTCGGAGCCATCGGTGTAGTGGGTTTTGTCTACCATTTTCCGCACATTCTTTGAAGAATGAAAATAAGCTGTCAATGGAAACAAGTTGTCAACTATTTTGAAATAAACAATATAAATTACTTAATAACTATGTTAAGCTCACATGGGGGAAGAATTGGGGGTGTATCCATAAGGACCCAAATGCCCATATTGTCTTGCTAGATTGTAGGATCACCAAGATCCATGGTGACAAGCATACCCTCATCAAAACCATACATCTTGCAAAGTTCTTCCCAATTTTTGCAACCAAAATGGGTTACACTCTCAGCATTGTACAACTTTACTTGAAAATCCACACCATGTTGGGTCCTTAGGAGAATTGTTTTGGTTTCCATACTTTCATGGTCTTCAAAACCCATCCTCTCCAAGACATAGCGTCTTGCATAGAATGGGATAAGCTAGTCGAATTGGAAAAGATGAAAAAATACATGTTAAAATAGTTGAAGTCGTGCTTAATTAATTACGAAAAAAACTATTGTTGTCGTTGTGTACCGTATGAACATCGAAGGTCTCCTCGAGCTTAATGTTGAAGCGCCGATCTTCGTCCAGCTCAATGAACCTGTCGCACATACCTCGGTCGTCGTGGCACCAGTCGCACTCCCCCGGGCGGTTTTCATCGTCCGAGTACGACATTTCCGACCTAAGTTCATAATTCAAATATTAAATATATGTACTAAAAAACCTAAATTAGATCATTATTATTAATCACGGGTTGACTATCGGTGATGGTACGTAGCTCCTCCTTTCATTCCTGAGTGCATTATTACAACAAATTGTGTAGCACACGGGAATGAAGGAGAAGCTACCCCCACGACGGCGTGGATGATGGAGGGGGCTCCTATATTTCTGCATAGAGTGCTCTTCAATTTTAGCATTCAAAGTAGGAGTACTTTTCCAATATGAGCATTCAATAAGCAAAACCAAATCATAAAATAAAGTAGTATTTAAATTAGCATTCATGCAATTATAACCAAAAGTACATCATATCTTGTGTTCGTACATCGTCGAATACTCCTCGAATACTATCATACATATAGCATCACTAATTAATACAACTAGAACCGTAGTGCCCGACGGATATCGTCGCGGGCGGTGGACACCCAAAGATAAGGAACGATCACAGGATCATAGCTCCAGTGAGATCCCTGAAGAACCTGCCAGGTATTGTCGAACCTGCCCTCCAATGCAACCATGTAGCGACGGACGTGCTCGTCCTCCTCGCTATCACGGTGACGTACCACCTCCGCGGTGTCTGGAAGCCTCGGCATCGTCACTGGCCCATGCGATCGTCACCAAACAAGGATCAGGTCAACAACGGGCTGCCTCCTCACCAACCTACGTCCCCCAGAAGGTAGTACCTCCCAATACGAGCCCGGCGGAGCCCAGTCCCGAACATGGCCCTGATCAAGCAAGCCTCCACCACCGCCGAGTTGACGACGACGAGGATGCGGGATAGGCATCGTCGACGTCGATGCGGGAAACTACTTCTATATATAGTTAAATAAAGTAGTTTTATTAATTAAATCAACTAGTTCAACTACTAATTAAGCACTTACTATAAATAAATAAACTAGTACTTATTAAAAATAAACTACTTCTATATATAGTAAAATAAATTGGTTTATTAAATCAACTAGCTAGTTCAACTATATATGAAGCACTTACTATAAATAAAATAAAGTACTACTTACTAAAAATAAACTAGTTTAACTATAGTTCTATTATTTTTCTAACTAATTTTCCTATACATACACAATAAATTGACAAAGAAAATACTATAAACAAAAAAATCATTAAAATTCTATGAACAAAATTACAACAGAAAAAATCATAAAAAATCTAACACAATATGAACAAATTAATTACACAATATG
>NC_041389.1:605878635-605913920 GCF_002162155.2 Triticum dicoccoides
ACCAACCAGGACCAAAGGCCTCTTTTCAGCAGCCCAAAGGGCGGGAAGCAGAGGCCTTTGGTCCCGGTTGGTGCCACCAACCGGGACTAAAGGGGGGCATTGGTCCCGGTTGGTGCCACGAACCGGGACCAATGCACCCCTTTAGTTCCGGTTGGTGCCACCAACCGGGACTAAAGGCCCTGTGCTGCCCGCGTCGCGGCACGAAAGTTTAGTCCCACCTCGCTAGCTGAGGGAGCTCGAGGGTGGTTTATAAGCCCCAGTCCAGCTGCCCTCTCGAGCTCCTCTCAAATGCAGGCTTACGGGCCTAAACTCACTATATGTGCCTGTGGGCCTATTGGGCCTGTTGCGGGCCTGAATCCTGGCCCATTGTTGGGTTTCTAGTCGTATTCAGGCCGTGGTAGCCCTTTAGGTGGCACTTTTTTTATTTTATTTATTTTATTTTTTGCTTTGAATTATTTATTTTCTTCTGATTTTTGCTTTTTTTATTTTTTTTCTTTTAGCTCAGATAATTATAATCTTTCTAATTACTTATTTATTTTCTTTTATGATAATTTTTTTGCTATTAAAGTTTGTAACAAAATTCTAATTACTTATTTATGTTCTTTTATGATAATTATTTTTGTTTTTAATGTTTTGAACAAAATTCTAATTACTTATTTATTTTGTTTTATGATAATTCTTTTTGTTTTTAATGTTTTGAACAAAATTCTAATTACTTATTTATTTTCTTTTATGATAATCTTTTTTGCTATTAAAGTTTGTAACATAATTCTATATAATTTTAGTTTCAATAATACTAGAGCTTTATAAAAGCTTTTTAGTTGATTCCTTCGATACCAGTTCTAAGGCTGTTACAAAGGCATTTTATTTGGTACAGGTTTTAAGGCTGGTGCCTCATGAGCACCTTTTAGTACCGGTTCGTGCCATGAACCGGTAAAAGAGTTTTTTAGTTGATTCTTGCTACAGCTATTTTTTAGTCCCACCTCGCCAAGCGAGAGGCACTCGCAGCGGTTTATAAGCCCCGAGTGCAGAGACGATGCAGAAGAGGCTCAATGCTAACCTGACGTTGCTTAGCTTTAAGCCTTGAGGAATAGGGTAGACTGCACGGAGCTATGTGCAGTGCAGTTTACACTATTCCGAAAGGCTTGAAGCTAATTAACGAGCATTGCGCCTCTTTTTTATTTTTAAAGACTTATTACAACTCAGAAATAAATAGAAAAAAATAAATATAGCAGAAAAGAAAACAAAAACTATATAAAAAACTACTCAGAAATAAATAGAAGAAAAAATAGTTGTGATTAACTTTACTAAAAACATGAGCATAGATGCGCTTATAGAGAAAATTTAACCTAAATTCATAATAAATTTTTACAAACTTCAGAGAAATTCAGTATGAATTTAGGTCAAATTCCCTCTATGAGGACCAACCCTTTAGTCCCGGTTGGTGGCATGAACCGGGACTAAAGGGAAGCCTTTGGTCCTGGTTCAGGCCACCAACCGGAGCCAATGGTGGTGGGCCAGGAGCGAGGCCCTGTAGTCCCGGTTCATCCCGCCAACCGGGACCAAAAGGCCTAGACGAACCGGGACCAATGGCCCACATGGCCCGGCCGGCCCCGGGGCTCACGAACCGGGTCAAATGCTCTCATTGGTCCCGGTTCTGGATTGAACCGGGACTAATGGGCTGACCCGGCCTGGACCAATGCCCCCTTTTCTACTAGTGCATGTTGGACAACTACAGTTGCCATGGTTGCTCAACTGCAGTTGCCATCTTAGGTCAAGTGTCAGATGCCATTTTGGACAACTGCAGTTGTTACCATGTGTGGTCTGGTCTACTATAGTTGCCATGATTTGAAAATTTTAGGAGTTGCCACATACTAACACTAGGCAGTTGCCATGTAGCACTACAAAAAAACATGGCAAAATAACATGTTCGGATAAAGAGAGAGTTGCCATCTGCTTACAAGCACACTAGGGCAGTTGCCATGTCCCCTGCAAAACACATGGCAACTGATATTTTTTGGTGTGGGAGAGGAGACGAATGTGTGGGCGTGATGGTATCTTTAGGAGTTGCCATCTACTAAACACTAGGCAGTTACCATGTAGCATTACAAAAGGACATGGCAAAAATAACATGTTCGGGTAAAGAGAGAGTTGTCATCTGCTTACAAGCATACTAGGGCAGTTGCCATGTACCCTGCAAAACACATGACAACTGATAGCTTTGGGTGTGGGAGAGGAGACAGGCGTGTGGGCAAGCTGATAAACACCCACACACTAGCCCCTCTGCGTGCGTTGAAAACTAGGGTGTGAGCGAACTACTAAACGCCCACACACCAGCACCTCCGCGTGTGGAAATGGACATGTGGGTGGCCGGATGAATGCCCACACACCAGCCCAATCATACATGGCACACAAAATCTGTCTTCTAGTGTCAAGATTCGTGCAAAATTGAATCGACAGAGATCCAGGCATGTGGGCGAGTTGGAGAAGTGCCACACGTGTGGGCGTTAGTGTTTTTAAAAAAAACTTCTTTTACAAGCTCTATAATAACTGCACGAACAAAGAGTCGTTTCCCGCGAACCAACCGGTGGTTGGATGGTTAGAGGGACTGTGGTATCCCCAGCCCACCAGGGTGTAAATTCTGGTGCTCGCATTTAATCCTGGATTTATTTCAGGATTTCCGACGATGCGCATTCAGTGGGAGGAGACGTCCCGTCGACGACGAGGTGTCTATGGTGACTTCGTAAATTTCAAGATGATATGTCGGCTCAGTCTTTCGGATGTGCTCATAGGAGTAGGGTGTGCGTGTGTGCATTCATAGGGATGAATGTATGCGCGTGTATATGAACGCTTGTGTTTGTACTGATGTTAAAAAAAAAGTTTCCCAAAACGGTACCGTAGATAATCAAGCAACCCAAATTTTCTTCCGTCAAAGAACTGTATAAAATAAAGAGCAATGCTACATCTACATACTCAAATTTACGTGATTAACGTAATTATTCATTGGACAGATTAGGGAAGGGGGCCCCACCCATTTGAAATAGGGGGTGGAGAGTTTAAATAGGAAGGTTACGTAGGTTGGTTACGTAGCTTTATCTAGGATTCTAGATGTAGCATTTTCGTAAAATAAAAACCTACTGCACGTCTGTACCTAGATTACGGGCGAGTTATCACGGGAAGAAGGTTACGGACGTATGTGTCCCCTTCCTATTAATCTAAACTAACCCCTGATATTTCTCCACGTCAGCCCGTACGCTTCCTGTAACCAATTCTGTCCGTAAGTGTAGCGGCTAGGCTGGATTACACCAAGCTGACGATGTCGACCAACAAACGACGCCTTCGCAAGTGCAGCAGGACGGCGCCGGCGAGGGAACCCCTCCCGGTCGATCTCCTGCTCGAGATAGTGGTGTGCACCGACGCCATAACCGTCGTCCGCTGCGCCGCCACCTGCAGGATCCTCCGCCGCGCCATCGTCGACCTGGCCTTCCGCCGCCCCCTGGCGCTCCTGTCTGCGACCGATCGCCGCGGCTTCGACCCCTCCCTCCCTCCTCCTCGGTGTTTCTTACCTGCCACGGCGACACATCCCTCGTGTGATCCCCACCCCAACTCCACCCCAGATCCACATCCGCCCGGGCACCCACAGCCTCCCGGACTCGTTCGAGCCCCGGACGTCTCGCGACGGCCTGCTCCTCCTCTGCCGGTACCGGTCAGGTAACCTCCAGCTGCGCGTCTGCAACACCTTCACCGGAGACGTAACCTCTTTGCCCAAAATCGACTTGTCCTACGCGCCCGTCTTCCTCAGCGTCGGCGACGCCGGTGGCTCCTACGAGCTGCTCATCTCCGGCAGGCACCTGCGGTTCCGGACCTTCTCCTCCAAGCATGGCCAATGGGGCGTCATCCGCCAAGCCTCCGTCGCCGAGCACTACCAAAAGCCGAAACGGCTGTTTGTCTCCCGTCCCGCCGTCATCGGCCGCACCGTCTTCTGGCTCTGCCTCCTGAAAATCCATGGGTACCAGTACCGCCCGGACGGCATCGTAGCTCTGGACGTCGACGCGGCAGAGGCGACGACCATGAACCTCCCGCCAGGCTGCACCTCCACAACCACAGGGATCCTTCCTGACGAAGACAAGCACCTCCTCTTGGCCTCCGTGCGTGGCCGTCTGAGCTTGCTCGTCGCCATGAGAGGTGGGATATCAATGTGGACTTTCACGCCGGCCTCGTCGCCTGAGTCCACGGCGACGTGGAACTGGCGGCTGGTGATCGGTAGGGTGGAGTTTGAGAAGCAGGTGGATCTGGTCGGCTCGCCTCCTCCATATGTTATTGAGGGGTTCGGAGAGAGGAGCGGCACAGTTGTCGTGCGGAGCAGCAACGAGCTCCTCCGGGTTGATCTAGGAACCAAGGTTGTCACCAGGCTCCATAGCTCGAGAAATGCGTTGGTCACGTACCCGTTTTTGTTCTGGCACGAGGAAGATCTGGTCTCTTTGCTTCAAGCCATGAAGTATTTCTGAACATTCATGTAGCTAGGTCATGCTCTGTCTATTCCATTATTTACTGCATTATTTGTACGTTATTATGGGTATATAGAGTGCTAATTGAGGTGATGTCTTTTCTTTCGCAAACTGTGTAATTCGGGAACAGTGATATTCGAATTGTTGCCGAAACTGTGTAATGTTTTAACACACAATTTTGCACATTCATACACAGTGATCGCGAGGATGCGCGTTGACTCGTTGGCTGGCATTTGGGGTAGCTGCCAGCCCATCCAAGTTCAAGCCCCGGCTTTGACATGCAGCGCTCGAGGAGTTTCTCCTATAAAAAAATGCCAACGAGGGTTAGCCTTTGGGTTGGTCTCATTTTTTTTAGGGAGCACTTGGAACTCAGCTAGCTGAAATTTATCTATGGTCTCATTCACATGACATCATCATATATATTGGCACTTTTTTCTTCTCCCATTGATCTGCACGTGTCATGTTGTGTTTTTGGGCTTGGCCTTTTGTTTCGCTGTAGCTCGTGCTAGAGCATACTACAAGGAGTCCATAAGAGAAGCACGTACGTCTGAGTGGGCTGGCCTGTACAACATATTTTAGTTTTCAAAACACAGTTTTGGAGTGTTTTCTTCGCTGTCTTAAAAAAGAGTATTTTCTTCGTCGATTTTCAGGTTTTACATAGTTCTGCAGTAATCACCAGCATGATGCCTAGCATAGGATCTATCCTGCTTTTGTCCCATGCATTATTTATTTATTAAAAATCCATCAAATTGTCTTAAAAATGATGAAGTTTGCAGTTTGTTTGTAGGAAATTGGTCGCTACTTCTATGCCTCGGCTGACAGTCTCCTTTTGTTGCCGGGGGATAGATTTTCATTAGCTATATGTACACACACAAAAAAAATACTATCTAGCTGGGCTTGTCATCACATAAAAAAAGACGCATTTAGAAGACTGACAATTGCGAACTGACTTCAAATACTTGCAGTTGCGACCCGATCTTAAAAACTTGCAGTTACGACCCAACCATGAAAACTTGCAGTTGTGATCCAACTTTGAAAACTTGCAGTTGCGACTCAACTATGAAAACTTGCAGTTGCGACCCGACTTTGAAAACTTACAGTTGCGACCCGACTTTGAATACTTGCAGTTACGACGCGATCTTGAAAACATGAAGTTACGACCCGACCTGAAAACCTGCAGTTATGACCCGACCATGAAAACATGCAGTTGCGATCCGACCTTGAAAACTTGTAGTTGCAACCCGACTTTGAAAACTTGCAGTTGCGACCAGACCTTGAAAATGTGCAGTTACGACCCCGGTATTGAAAACTTGCAATTGCGAGCCGACCTTGAAAACTTACGGTTGCGACTTGACTTTGAAAACTTATGGTTGTGGCCTAGAAAATGTGCGGTTACGACCTGGCCTTGAAAACTTGCAATTGCGACCCGACCTTG
Organism: Triticum dicoccoides; assembly: GCF_002162155.2. Lineage (NCBI taxonomy): Eukaryota > Viridiplantae > Streptophyta > Magnoliopsida > Poales > Poaceae > Triticum > Triticum dicoccoides. Next base: position 605,884,579 of record NC_041389.1, read on the forward strand.
AAAACTTGCGATTGCAACCCGACTTTGAAAACTTTTGGTTGTGACCAGATTTGCGGTTGTGACCCAGCCTTGAATATTTGTAGTTGTGACCCGACTTTGAAAACTTGTTGTTGCGATCCGACTTGGAAAATTTGAAGTTGTGACCCGACTTTGAATACTTGCAGTTGCGACCACAACTAAAACCTTGCAGTTGCAACCCCACATGAAAGCTTGTAGTTACAACCCAACTTGAAAATATTCAGTTGAGATCCAACTTGAAAACTTGCAGTTGCGACTAGATTCAAAAACTTGCATTTACAACCCCGACTTGAAAGCCTGCAATCGCGACCACCTTTGAAAAATAGTTGTCTGCGAGCAGTTTTTGGAAACCACGAGGTTGCGACTCCATCTAAAAACAAACACTTGCAACTTGGCTTGATGGATTGCAATTACCACCAAATTTGAAAAACTTTGTTGTTGTGACCGGACTTAAAAACTTTGGCCACACAAATTTTTTGACAGAAAAACTCAGGGAACAAGCATTTCTACCAAATAGGAGGCGTGGGTATTGATATCGTTAGAGTACAAAAAGACACAAAAAGATTAAATAAAAATGAGAAATAAAAATAATAAATAAATTGAATGATGAAAAAGTAGGAAACAAGAAATATACAAAATGGAAAAATGGAAGAGAACAATGAAAAAAATAGTGAAATCCCTAATAAATCAAATTTTCAATCTATGGTAGCAAATGAATATTAGGCTAAAAAAATGAATACACGAAATTAGGCAAAGGGGGAAGAGAGGAATAATGTTCTACTACATGTAGTGAAATAAAAAAGAATTATAAGAGTGAAAAATGCAAGCAGCTAGCAACTATTCGCATCCTTAGATCATATCATATTTCTCTTATTCGGCTGGGTGAGAAAAAGATGAAGAAAAGCCCATATAGCCCAGCTCCGTAAGCAAAATACAAAAAAGGTAGTACTCATTCACCTGGGCTACGCCCTGTACAAGACCTAGAGCAGCGTCGCTCGGATTGAAAGGCCGAATTGAGTACAACGCTGAAAAAAAGACTACAATCTGATGTTTGACAGATCGGAAGGTCAAAAACGTGACTCAGACCATACTTAAAACTCAGCTAGCTGAGTTTCAGCAAAACCGTTTTTTTATCGGTTTTGCTAAAACTCATTCGAATGAGAAATAGATTGGTCTCATTCACTTTTCCAACCGTCGGATCCAGCTGCGCCGCTATTCGTGTTTGTCAACGTGGAGAGCTTCGTAGCGACGTGTGCGCGCCCATCTGGTGTTCGGCTTGCGACCCGGCCCTTTTTTTTTTGTCTTTGCAGTCCGGCCCGGACTGTTTTTGACGCAAAAGCCCAGACCTGCCTAGAATAGGATCTGCTAGTTTTTTATGAGCAAATCTGTTGCTGACGGAGTGGCTCCAATTTTTTCTTTTTTTGGGCAAGCAAGAGAATCCTGGCTACTGCACATTGCTCCAATCTTTATATCAGCGGCCTCCAGTACTGTAGTGTCATGCCCTTTCTTTGTTTTTTTTTTGTTATGGGAATGCAGACCATAACTTTATTATTGATTTTTTTGTTTTCTTCTACAGCACATTTTTGTGTAATACCTTTTCCTTGTTCTAATTCATCCCAAGGTCATGTTTTTGTGTTTTCCCCGTATATGTAGGATGGTGTGCCCAATCTGCCATTCACATTGTGGGAGCGATAACGAGCAGAGTTTTCACATTGTTATCCGTGATGACTCTGAAGCTTCAGCGGTAATCTTTTTTCTTCTTTTCTTAATTGTTTTTTTCTTGCCGTCATTTTATTAACATGAAAGCATTTTTTTCTTTTTTTGATATATTTCATGTTTTTCCCTTTTCTTTTTTGTTTTGTTTTGTCAACAGAACATTCCATGCATTGCAAGGAATAAGTTTAAGCAGGTGTCTGAGTTGAACTTTAAGGTGGCCGGCGATGGCATTTTTTTTCTTAGTTTTTTGTTAGTACAACCCTCCCCCTGAGCGTAACTGCAACTTAGCAAACCCAAGCGTAACCGGGCGTTGGGGGGAGGGTTTGTCGGCGTCGATAAAAATTGGTTTCCATTTTTTTGTTAGGGTTTTTTGTTGTAGTCTCAACCGCCCCAACCCAAGCGCAATCGCAAGTCAGCACACCCAAGCCCAAATGGGTGGAGGGTTGTCGGCGTCGATGAAATCGGTTTCCATTTCTTTCTGTTAGGGGTTTTCTGTTGTTGTAGTTGCAACCGCCCCAACCCGAGCGCAATCACAACTCAGCACACCCAAGCACAACCGAGGGTCGGGGCGGAGGGTTGTCGGCGCCGATGAAATCGGTTCCATTTTTTTTTGTACTTGCAACCGCCCCAACCCGAGCGCAATCGCAACTCGGCACACCCAAGCGCAATTGCAAGACATATAACATGACCGCAACCGGGGGTCTGGCGGAGGGTTGTCGGCATCGATGAAATCGGTTTCCATTTTCTGTTTGTTAGGTTTTGTTGTTGTTGTAGTTGCAACCGCCCAAACCCCAGCGCAATCGCAACTCAGCACACCCAATCACAGCCGGGGGTCTGGGTTGGAAGGAAAGTTGCCAGGGCCAGTTACATGTATTGGGAAACGTTGCATGGAAAACAATAAAAATTCTACGCACATGCAAGAACTATCAAGGAGATGCATAGCAACGAGAGGTTTATGTGTTCTGTCATTTTGTCTTTATTGCAAATATGTTTTGCTTTTTTTCCTTTTATTTCCTAACACGGTTTTCACCTTTTTTTCCTTTTTGTTTGTATTTGTTGATATCACATAGAAAATCCTGAAGAAATTTGTTCAACCATTGAACTTGGCTCCAGAAGGGGTTGTTGATATCACATATGTTTTGTTTTGCTTTCTGTTTCTGTTTTGTAGTTTTGCAATTGCCCTAGTTGCAAGTCCACCATCGACTCGCAACTGTGGGTGCCCGCATGCCACTTGCAAGTAGAACATCAACAACTAGGGTTGATTACTCGATGCCACTTGCAACTCAACCATCAACTTGCAACTCATCCTTTTGTTGTTGTTTTGCAATTGCCCTAGTTGCAAGTCAACCATGGAATGGCAACTATGGGGGCCTGCATACCACTTGCAAATTGATCCTCGACTCGCAACTGGTCTATTTTTTGTATGTAGTTTTTGCAATTGCCCTAGTTCCAAGTCAACCATCGACTCACAACTATAGGGGGCCTGCATCCCACTTGCAAATAGACCCTCGACTCGCAACTGGTCTATTCTTTTTGTACTTTTGTAATTGCCCTAGTTGCAAGTCCACTATCGACTCGCAACTGGTCTGTTTTTTTTCTAGTTTTGTAATTGCCCTAGTTGCAAAGTCCAACATCGACTCGCAACTGTGGGTTCCCGCATGCCACTTGCAAGTAGAACATCGACTTGCAACTAGGGTTGTTTACTCGATGCCACTTGCTACTCGACCAACAACTTGCAACTCGGCTTTTTTGTTGTTGTTTGCAATTGCCCTAGTTGCAAGTCAACCATCGACTCGCAACTGTCGTAGTTGCGACTGCTCCAACCGCAACTACGGAACATATAATGTGACCGCAACTAGAGGTCGGGGGATAGCTGTCGGCACCGATGAAATCGGTTCCAATTTTTTTTGTTAGGTCTTTTTGTTGTAGTTGCAACCGCTCCAACCCGGAGCAATTTGCAACTCAGCACACCCTAGTGCAACTACATGACATATGATGCAACCGCAACTAGGGGTTGGGGGAAGGGTTGTCAACGTCGATGGAATACAAGCAACTGTGGGGCCCGCATGTTACTTGCAAGCGGACCATCGGCTTGCAACTTTGGATGGTTACTCGATGTTAGTTGCACCTCAACCCTGGACTTGCAACTAGCCAATTTTTTTGTGCTGCTTCGTAATTGCCCCGGTAGCATGTCCACAATCGTCTCGCAACTGCGAGGGCCCGCATGCCACTTGCAAGTAGACCATCGACTCGCAACTGCTCTTTTGTGTTGTTGTATGTTGTTGTTTTTGTTCTTGTTCCTGGTTGTTGATGTTATTGTTGTTGTGTTGGTTGTTGGGGGTGTTTACTCGATGCCACTTGCAGCTTGACCGTCTACTAGCAAATGGTCTACTTGCAAATAGACCATTGACTCGAAACTGGTCTGTTTTTTTACTTTTGTAATTGTCCTCCTTGTAAGTTCACCATCGAACCACAACTGTGGGTGCCCGCATGCCAGTTGCAAGTAGACCATCGACTCGCAACTAGGGTTTTTTACTTGATGCCACTTGCTACTCGACCAACAACTTGCAACTCGACTTTTTTGTTGTTGTTTGCAGTTGCCCTAGTTGCAAGTCAACCATCGACTCGCAACTGTGGGGGCCCCCATGCCACTTGCAAATAGACCCTCGACTCACAACTGGTCTTATTTTTTACTTTTATAATTGCCCTAGTTGCAAGTCCACAATCGAGTCACAATTTTGTGGGTGCCCCGCATGCCACTTGCATGTAGACCATCGACTCACGACTGGTCTATTTTTTTCTTGTTGTTAGGTCATTTTGTCATAGTTGCGACTGCTCCAACCGCAACTACGAAACATATAATGTGACCGCAACTAGAGGTCGGGGGATAGCTGTCGGCACCGATGAAATCGGTTCCAATTTTTTTGTTAGGTCTTTTTCTTGTAGTTGCAACCGCTCCAACCCAGAGCAATTTGCAACTCAGCACACCCTAGTGCAACTACAGGACATATAATGCAACCGCAACTAGGGGTTGGGGGATGGGTTGTCAACGTCGATGGAATACAAGCAACTGTGGGGCCCACATGTTACTTGCAAGCGGATCATCGGCTTGCAACTTTGGATGGTTACTCGATGTTAGTTGCAACTCAACCCTAGACTTGCAACTAGCCAATTTTTGTGTGCTGCTTCGTAATTGCCTCGGTAGCATGTCCAGAATCGTCTCGCAACTGCGAGGGCCCGCATGCCACTTGCAAGTAGACCATCGACTCGCAACTGCTCTTTTGTGTTGTTGTATGTTGTTGTTTTTGTTCTTGTTCCTGGTTGTTGATGTTATTGTTGTTGTGTTGGTTGTTGGGGGTGTTTAGTCGATGCCACTTGCAGCTTGACCATCTACTAGCAAATGGTGTACATGCAAATAGACCATCGACTCGAAACGGGTCTGTTTTTTTTACTTTTGTAATTGTCCTCCTTGTAAGTTCACCATCGAACCGCAACTGTGTGTGCCCGCATGCCAGTTGCAAGTAGACCATCGATTCGCAACTAGGGTTGTTTTACTTGATGCCACTTGCAAGTAGACCATGGACTTGCAACTGGTTTGTTTTCTGTATGTAGTTTTTGCAATTGCCCTAATTGCAAGTCCATCATTGACTCGCAACCGTGGAGGGCCCGCATGCCAATTACAAATAGACCCTCGACTCGCAGCTGGTCTGTTGTTTTTTGTAGTTTTGTAATTGCTCTAGTTGCAAGTCCACCATCGACTCGCAACTGTGGGTGCCCGCATGCCACTTGCAAGTAGATCATCGACTCACAACTAGGGTTGTTTACTCGATGTCACTTGCAACTCGACCATCAACTTGGGAGTCCACCATTTTTCTTTTTGACTTGCAACTATGATTCTTTGTGTTCATGCCTCTTTTTTTGCAAGTCCAACCTTTTTTGATTCGATAGTTTATATTTCACAAACACTTTTTTCCGTATCTTTCTGAAGCTAAAATTTTACAACCAAGCGCCAACTAACTTGAGAGCCCCTAGTTGTTACTCCTTAGTGAACACACAACTATATATTTTTTTCCTTTTTTCGTCTCTTTTTTTGTTGATTTTTGTTGTAGGCGCACTAGTGTTTTTTAGTGACCTTTTTTTAATCTCAATATTTTTACAACGACAGACCCCCAAAATGCTTTCTCTATGTGTTTTTAGACTAAACACAGTGTTCTGTAGTCAACTGCCATTTTTAAACTTTTTTAGGGGGGTTTTCTGCATGATCTCCACAGCAACAATGGTTCTTCGATGTATATCCACACAAACACATTTATTTTTGCATTTATTTTGTCTCCCATTTGCACTGTTTGAATCGGTGGCGCAGAGGAGGAGGAGGAGACGGGGACGACAAGCTCGAAGCCTTTGGCGAACGAGATGGCCGTGGACGAGCCTCCCGCTCCGCACCTCTGCTCGACGCACGGGGCATCCGATTTGGAGACGGCGAGGCAAATACATTTTAAAACATTTTTAATACATAATGAATGTTGTTTAATGATATTATACATTTTCAAATGCATCTTTATATTTTTAATACATGACAGGATTTTTTTATATGTGAGAACACTTTTTGTGAAATATCATAACAAATGTAAAGTATATATATATTTCATTTTTTTTCTACAAGGAGCATGAAAAATAGAAAAACTTAAACAGGAAAAAACAAAAAAAAACTTCAACATTTTCTATAAGAAGCATCAAAACCAAACAGAAAACTGGTAGAGAACTGCACATTAGAAAAATTATACAAAGGACAAACTTAGGCCGGACGTTGCTTGTGGCAACGCTGCTGCTGGCAAAAAAACAATCCCAGCCAAGCACAAATCGTACTAACAGAGAAAGAAAACCAAGGTAGAAGCAACTGGATCGTGCGACGCAATTTTTTTGGGCTTCTCCGCGCGTGCGTGAACAACAGACATCAAAAGCTGGTAAGCAACAACCAAAAACTGACGGGCCAAACCGGAAAACAACAACTAAAACCAGCCCAAACTAAAAACTGGCCCAGTGGACGAAACAAGTCAAAAGGGGGACTCAACCGGGCTGCAACAACAGGGGATTACATCATGTGAATGAGACCATACTTATGTCTCAGCTAGATGAGTTCTAGGCGCTCCCTTTTTTTATACATAGTGATGGCCTTTTCTTTTGCAAACTGAAACCCTCAAAGTGGGCTCTACTTTATTAATATCAACATCGCAAATAACGTAGTACAAAGAGGAATGTCCCTAAAGAAAAGGAAACTGCTTCAAAAGCCATTTTGAAATTACATCGAGATGCTTTACCACAAAGGATAGATCAACTAGAGGAAGATATGCATGAGAAAACCTTTTTGCCGAGAGTTTAGGCCCAATGCAACATTGAATAAATCTACAAGTCACTACCGGAAAAACTGCGTAAGCCGAGTACTGTTCTCGGTAACATTAAGTACACGGTAGAAATAGGCTTTTGCCGAGACACGGACATCGTCAATTGGGCAAAGCTAAAACACTCGGCTTAAACTAAGGTCCTGTTTGGTTCATAAGTCCTATGATTTTTTTTAATTCCAACTTATAAGTTCCAAGTCCCTAAAAAGTCCCTAACTGTTTGGTTCCTAGAACTTATAAGTTCCTATAAGACTATATTACAACTATAAGTCCCTATAAGTCCCTTCTTGAGAGTCTTATTTAATAAGTCCCAAATGCCCACTTTAAGTCCTTATAAGTCCCTCCTATTTGGTTTAGATGGGACTTATAGGGACTTTTTTAAGTCCCTAGACCAATAAGTCCCTGAAAACAAACACCCTCTAACTATATGCCGAGACCTAAACACATGACACCCAACAACAAGGGGCCACATGGCACGACCATTGGCGAATGATGGCTCCGTGACGGTGGGTACCCTTAGCCGGGGGCCACTCGGCAAAGAGGATTTTATTTTTAATATAACTCATATAAAAGTAGCCTATGTTCAAGCATTACATAGACTCAACCACCATTGCATAATTTACATAGGTTCAACCACCATTTGGTTTCTTTTTAACCCTCACCCGCCGCTTTCTCTAACCCTAGGCCGTCGCCACCTCTTGAATTCATTTTCCCTGTCGCCGCTCCTCCATGTTGTACTGCCGCCGTCGGAAGCCTGACCGGAGGCCGCGTAGAAAAAGGACCATCTCCTAGGGAGGATCTAGCAATCGAGAGGAACTGTGTCCAGGTTGTGAAGGAAGTGTGGGGCCGATAATTCATCCTGGAGCCCGGGCTCATCTGCTCCCGCCCAGTAAAAAATTCAAAAAGAAATACTAGAAAAATTCAAACAATTCCAATTTTTTTTATGGTGGTAGATAATTTGACGCGTGAGATGCGCCCCAAAATTCAACTCATTTGGACATCTGAGCAGCTCTCGGCAAAAAAGACAAATCGGATCAAAACAGTGCATGAACAGTACACATTTTTACAGACCCTGATTTTGTCTTTTTTGCCGAGAGCTGCTCAGATGCTCAAATGAGTTGATTTTTGGGGCGCACCTCACGCGTCAAATTATCTACCACCACAAAAAAATTGGAATTTTTTTGAATTACTCTAGTATTTATTTGAATTTTTTTCTAAGCATGGGTGCAGATGAGCCCGGGAGCCAAAACTCCGCATCGGTGTGGGGCCTGTTACTTCGGTGGCCTCAAAAAATGTTGTGTGCCCAAAGGAGGCCATCATATGACACGTGTCAGGCCCTGGCTTATTTTGGGCCTGCCTGCAAAAATTGGGACATTAACTACATTTCTAGGGTTTTAATGCAGGAAACTCAAGAACTAAACGACAGCCACATGAAATCAATGTCAAAACCATGTTCAAGAATTCTTCCGATTAACCAGTTAACTTCCCGATTAATCCCTACTCGTATGGTCACCGAGTAGCCGATTAACTGATTAATCGCCCGAGTAATTGATTAAATCGCCGATTAACTTGCCGATTAGCCTATTAATCCCCTACTCGTCAGCCAACCGAGCAGCTACCAGTTAACGATTTCCTCAACAATCAAAAGTGAAAAATCCTATATTTTGTATTTTCCCTATGCATAGGACACGCGCAGCTGCAGGAGAGCCAGCCCCGCTACTGGGGGACAATGTAGCTCAGTGGCATGCCAAATGCAGTAGTTTAAATCCACGAAAAATATTATGATGCTGGAAATCCACAGGACCTAGCACGTGGTCGTCGTATATTCCCTACAGTTTGTGATAAAATTTGAGCGCATTTTGCCGAAGCCTGACCGGAGGCCGCGTAGAAACAAGACCGCTCGGAGGGAGGATCTAACTATCGAGAGGGAACATGTCTGGTTTTTCAAGAAAGTGCAGGGCCTGTTACTCTGTTGGTCTCGTAACTTTTTGTGCGCTCAAAGGAGGCCATCACATGACACGTGCCAGGCACTGGCTTTTGTTGGCCCCCCTGTGATATTTTGGACATTAATTGCATTCTTAGGGCTTTAAATTAATGTGGGAAATTCCATATCCGACCGAGGGCCACACGAAATAAAATTCGGAGCTGTCTGGAAAATCCTATATGTTGTATTTTCTCCATGCGTAAGCCACGCGGTAGGAGCCGAAGCTAAGGAGGAGCACCATAGTGGGTGGCGAGGCGGGTGAGGGTGCGGTCCAGCGGCTTCTTGAAGAGATGAAGGTGGCCGACGACCTCTTCGACGACAGGGATGATGATGAGTAGGAGCCCTACCTGATGTCTACTGTGCAACCTTCTTATTGTAGACGTTGTTGGCCTCCAAGTGCAGAGGTTTGTAGGACAGTAGCAAATTTCCCTCAGGTGGATGACCTAAGGTTTATCAATCCGTCGGAGGCGTAGGATGAAGATGGTCTCTCTCAAACAACCCTGCAACCAAATAACAAGGAGTCTCTCGTGTCCCCAACACACCCAATACAATGGTACATTGTATAGGTGCACTAGTTCGGCGAAAAGATGGTGATGCAAGTGCAATATGGATGGTAGATATAGGTTTTTGTAATCTGAAAAATATAAAAACAGCAAGGTAGCAAGTAATAAAAGTGAGCACAAACATTATTGCAATGCTTCGAAACAAGGCCTAGGGTTCATACTTTCACCAGTGCAAGTTCTCTCAACAATAATAACATAATTAGATCATATAACTACCCCTCAATGTGCAACAAAGAGTCACTCCAAAGTCACTAATAGCTGAGGACAAACGAAGAGATTATTGTAGGTACGAAACCACCTCAAAGTTATTCTTTCCGATCAATCCATTGGCCAATTCCTATAAGTGTCACAAACAGCCCTATAGTTCGTAGTAAAATAACACGTTAAGACACACATCAACCAAAATCCTAATGTCACCTAGATACTCCAGTGTCACCTCAAGTATCCGTGGGTATGATTATACAATATGCATCACACGATCTCAGATTCATCTATTCAACTAGCACAAAGAACTTCAAAGAGTGCCCCAAAGTTTCTACCGGAGAGTCAAGACAAAAACATGTGCCAACCCCTATGCATAAGTTCAGAAGGTCACTGAACCCGCAAGTTGATCACCAATACATACATCTAGTAGATCACGTGATATCCCATTGTCACCATAGATAAGCACATGCAAGACATACATCAAGTGTTCTCAAATCCTTAAAGACTCAATCCAATAAGATAACTTCAAAGGGAAAACTCAATCCATTACAGGAGAGTAGAGGGGGAGAAATTGTTGGGGATCGTTGCAGAAATTAAAAAATTTCTACATATCACCAAGATCAATCTATGGAGTAACTAGCAATGAGAGAGAGGGGAGTGCATCTTCATACCCTTGAAGATCGCGAGACGGAAGCGTTGCAAGAACGCGGATGAAGGAGTCGTACTCGAAGCGATTCATATCGCGGTGGATTTCGATCTGAGCGCCGAACAACGGCACCTCCGTGTTCAACACACGTGCAGCCCGGTGACGTCTCCCGCGCCTTGATCCAGCAAGGAGGAGGGAGAGGTTGAGTAAGATGGCTCCAACAGCAGCACGACGGCGTGGTGGTGATGGAGTGGCAGTTCTCCGGCAAGGCTTCGCCAAGCTCGCGCGGAGGAGGAGAGGTGTTGGGGAGGGGAGGGGTTGCGCCTTGGATGTGGTGCTGCAGACCTTCCCTCACCCTCTATTTATATGGAGAAGGGGGAAGGGGTCTGGCCCCTCTAGATGAGATCTAGAGGGGGGGCGGCCAAGGGGGAGGGGGCTTGCCCCCCAAGCAAGGGGGACGCCCCCTTAGGGTTCCCCCCAACCCTAGGCGCATGGGCCCTAGGGGGGTGGCGCCCAGCCCACTTAGGGGCTGGTTCCCTTCCACCTACAACCCATAAGGCCCTCCGGGACAGGTGGCCCCTCCCGGTGGACCCCCGGAACCCCTCCGGTGGTCCCCGTACAATACCGGTATACCCCCGAATATTTCGGTGACCGTATGACGACTTCCCATATATAAATCTTCACCTCCAGACCATTCCAAAACTCCGCGTGACATCCAGAATCTCACCCGGGACTCTGAACAACATTCGGTAATCACATACAAATCTTCCTTATAACCCTAGCGTCATCGAACCTTAAGTGTGTAGACCCTACGGGTTCGGGAATCACACAGACATGACCGAGACAGCTCTCCGGCCAATAACCAACAGCGGGATCTGGATACCCATGTTGGCTCCCACATGTTCCACGATGATATCATCGGATGAACCATGATGTCGAGGATTCAAGTAATCCCGTATACAATTCCCTTTGTCAATAGGTACGTTACTTGCCCGAGATTCGATCGTCGGTATCCCAATACCTCGTTCAATCTCGTTATCGGCAAGTCACTTTACTCATTCCGTAATGCATGATCCTGTGACTAACCACTTAGTCACATTGAGCTCATTATGATGATGCATTGCCGAGTGGGCCCAGAGATACCTCTCCGTCATACGGAGTGACAAATCCCAGTCTCGATTCGTGCCAACCCAACAGATACTTTCGGAGATACCTGCAGTGCACCTTTATAGTCACCCAGTTACGTTGTGACGTTTGGTACACCCAAAGCACTCATATGGTACCCGGGAGTTACACAATCTCATGATCTAAGGAACTGATATTTGACATTAGAAAAGCTTTAGCAAACAAACTACACGATCGTGTGCTATGCTTAGGATTGGGTCTTGTCCATCACATCATTCTACTAATGATGTGATCCCGTTATCAATGACATCCCATGTCCATAGTCAGGAAACAATGGCCATCTGTTGATCAACAAGCTAGTCAACTAGAGGCTCACTAGGGACATGTTGTGGTCTATGTATTCACACATGTATCACGGTTTTCGGTCAATACAATTACAACATGAATAGTAGACAATATCATGAACAAGGAAATATAATAATAATCATTTTATTATTGCCTCTAGGGCATATTTCCAACAGTCTCCCACTTGCGCTAGAGTCAATAATCTAGTTACACTGTGATGAATCGAACACCCATAGAGTTCTGGTGTTGATCATGTTTTGCTCGCGGAAGAGGTTTAGTCAGCGGATCTGCGACATTCAGATCCGTATGCACTTTGCAAATATCTATGTCTCCATCTTGAACATTTTCACAAATGGAGTTGAAATGATGCTTGATGTGCGTGGTCTTCTTGTGAAACATGGGCTCCTTGGCAAGGGCAATAGCTCCAATGTTGTCACAGAAGAGAGTCATCAGCCCCGGCGCATTGGGAATAACTCCTAGGTCGGTAATGAACTCCTTCATCCAGATTGCTTCATGTGTTGCCTCCGAGGCTGCCATGTACTCCGCTTCACATGTAGATCCCGCCACGACGCTTTGCTTGCTATTGCACCAGCTTACTGCCCCACCATTCAAAATATACACGTATCCGGTTTGTTACTTGGAGTCATCCAGATCTGTGTCAAAGCTAGCATCGACGTAACCCTTTACAACGAGCTCTTCGTCACCTCCATAAACGAGAAACATATCCTTAGTCCTTTTCAGGTACTTCAGGATATTCTTGACCGCTGTCCAATGTTCCATGCTGGGATTACTTTGGTACCTTGCTACCAAACTTATGGCAAGGTTTACATCAGGTCTGGTACACAGCATGGCATACATAATAGACCCTATGGCCGAGGCATAGGGGATGACACTCATCTTTTCTTTATCTTCTGCCGAGGTCGGGCATTGAGCCAAGCTCAATTTCACACCTTACTATATAGGCAAGAACCCCTTCTTGGACTGATCCATATTGAACTTCTTCAATATCTTATTAAGGAATGTGCTTTGTGAAAGACCTATGAGGCGTCTCGATCTATCTCTATAGATCTTGATGCCTAATATATAAGCATCTTCTCCAAGGTCCTTCATTGAAAAACACTTATTCAAGTAGGCCTTTATGCTATCCAAAAGTTCTATATCATTTCCCATCAACAGTATGCCATCCACATATAATATGAGAAATGCTACAGAGCTCCCACTCACTTTCTTGTAAACGCAGGCTTCTCCATAAGTCTGCATAAACCCAAACACTTTGATCATTTCATCAAAGCGAATGTTCCAACTCTGAGATGCTTGCACCAGCTCATAGATGGATCACTGGAGCTTGCATACCTTGTTAGCATTCTTAGGATCGACAAAACCTTCCGGTTGCATCATATAAAATTTGTCCTTAAGATAGCCGTTAAGGAATGCCGTTTTGACGTCCATTTGCCATATCTCGTAATCATAGAATGCGGCAATTGATAACATGATTCGGACGGACTTCAGCTTCGCTACGGGTGAGAAAGTCTCATCATAGTCAACCCCTTGAACTTGTCGATAACCCTTAGCGACAAGTCGAGCTTTATATATGGTAACATTGTTGGAGAACGTAGCAGAAATTCAAAATTTTCTACGCATGACCAAGATCAATCTATGGGGATTCTAGCAACAAGAGAGAGGGGAGTGTATCTTCATACCCTTGAAGATCGCGATGCGGAAGCATTACAAGAACGCGGTCGGTGGAGTCGTTCACGAAGCGATTCAGATCGCGGCTGGATCCGATCTAAGCACCGAAGAACAGTGCCTCCGCATTCAACACATGTGCAGCTCGGTGACGTCTCCCGTGCCTTGATCCAGCAAGAAGAGAGGGAGAGGTTGGGGAAGACTCCATCCAGCAGCAGCACAACGGCGTGGTGGTGATGGAGGAGCGTGGCACTCCAGCAGGGCTTTGCCAAGCACTACGAGAGACGAGGAGGGAGAGGGGTAGGGCTGCGCCAGGAGAGATGGAAACTCATGTGTATGGCAGCCCCAAAACCCCCACTATTTATAGGAGGAGGGGAGGAGGGTGCGTCCCCTCTAGGGTTCCCACTCCTAGGGGGGCGGCAGCCCTAGATGGGATAGAGGGGGGCGGCCAAGAGGGGGAGAGAGGGGGGTGCACCCTAGGGTGGGCCTTTAGGCCCATCTGCGCCTAGGGTTTCCCCTCTCCCCTCATAGCTGCGCCTTGGGCCTTGGTGGGAGGCGCACCAGCCCACTCTGGGGCTGGTCCCTTTCCACTCTAGGCCCATGTAAGCCTCCGGGGCTGGTGGCCCCTCCCGGTGGACCCTCGGAACCCTCCCGGTGGTCACGGTACATTATCAGTGACCCCTGAAATACTTCCGGTGGCCAAAACCTCACTTCCTATATATTATTCTTTACCTCCGGACCATTCCGGAACTCCCCGTGACGTCCGGGATCTCATCCGGGACTCCAAACAACATTCGGTAACCACATACAAACTTACCTTATAACCCTAGCATCATCGAACCTTAAGTGTGTAGACCCTACGGGTTCGGGAATCATGCAGACATGACCGAGCCAGCTCTCTGGCCAATAACCAACAGCGCGATCTGGATACCCATGTTGGCTCCCACATGTTCCACGATGATCTCATCGGATGAACCACGATGTCAAGGATTCAAGCAATCCCGTATGCAATTCCCTTTGTCAATTCGTACATTACTTGCCCGAGATTTGATCGTCGGTATCCCAATACCTCGTTCAATCTCGTTACCGGCAAGTCACTTTACTCGTTCCATAATGCATGATCCCGTGACTAACTACTTAGTCACATTGAGCTCATTATGATGATTCATCACCGAGTGGGCCCAGAGATACCTCTCCGTCATACAAAGTGACAAATCCCAGTCTCGATTCGTGCCAACCCAACAGACACTTTTGGAGATACCTGTAGTGCACCTTTATAGCCACCCAGTTATGTTGTGACGTTTGGTACACCCAAAGCACTCATACAGTATCAGGGAGTTACACAATCTCATGGTCTAAGGAAATGATACTTGACATTAGAAAAGCTTAGCAAACGAACTACACGATCTTGTGCTATGCTTAGGATTGGGTCTCGTCCATCACATCATTCTCCTAATGATGTGATCCCGTTATCAATGACATCCAATGTCCATGGTCAGGAAACCATGACCATCTGTTGATCAACGAGCTAGTCAACTAGAGGCTCACTAGGGACATGTTGTGGTCTATGTATTCACACTTGTATTGCGGTTTCCGGTCAATACAATTATAGCACGAACAATAGACAATTATCATGAACAAGGAAATACAACAATAACCATTTTATTATTGCTTCTAGGACATATTTCCAATAGTCTCCCACTTGCACTAGAGTCAATAACCTAGTTCATATCACTATGTGATTGTAACGAATCCTACACCCATTGGGTTTGATCATATCTCGCTTCCGAGAAAGGTTACTAGTCAACGGGTCTGAATCTTTCAGATCCGTGTGTGCTTCACAAATCTCTATGTCATCTCCTAGATGCAGCTACCATGCTCTATTTGGAGCTATTCCAAATAACTGTTCTACTATACGATTCCGGTTCACTACTCAGAATAATCCGGATTAGTGTCAAAGTTCGCATCGGCGTAACCCTTTACGACGAACTCTTTTACCACCTCCATAATCGAGAAAATTCCTTAGTCCACTAGTTACTAAGGATATGTTTGACCGCTGTCTTGTTATCCATTCCTGGATCATTCTTGTACCCCTTGACTGACTCATGCAAGGCACACTTCAGGTGCGGTACACAACATAGCATACTGTAGAGCCTATGTCTGAAGCATAGGGGACGACCTTCGTCCATTCTCTCTCTTCTGCTGAGGTCATGTCTTGATTCTTACTCAATACTCACACCTTATAACACAGCCAAGAACTCCTTCTTCGCCGATCTATTTTGAACTTCTTCAAAATCTTGTCACGGCATGTATTCATTTGAAAGTATTATTAAGCGTTTTTTATCTATCCTTATAGATCTTGATGCTCAACGTTCAAGTAGCTTAATCCAGGTTTTCCATTGAAAAACACTTTTCAAATACCCTATATGCTTTCTCGAAATTCTATATCATTTCTGATCAACAATACGTCAACAACACATATTCATCAAAAATTCTATAGTGCTCCCACTCACTTCTTTGGAAATACAAGTTTCTCATAAACTTTGTATAAATCCAAAATCTTTGATCATCTCATCAAAGCGTATATTCCAACTCCAATATGCTTACTCCAGTCCTTAGAATGATTGCTGGAGCTTTGCATACTTGTTAGCATCTTTTAGGATTGTCAAAACCTTCTAGTTGTATCAGATACAACCTTTCCTCAAGAAAATCGTCGAGGAAACTATATCTTGACATCCTATCTGCAAGATTTCATAAATAATGCAGTAGCTGCTAATATAATTCTAACAGACTCTCAGCACCGCTACGAGTGAGAAAGTCTCATCGTAGTCAACTCCTTGAACTTGTCAGAAAACATCTTAGCGACAAGTCGAGCCTTCTTAATGGTGACACTTACCATCATTGTCCGTCTTCCTTTTAAAATCCATCTGTACCCAATAGCCTTACGAGCATCAAGTAGTTCTTCCAAAGTCTACACTTTGGTTTCTAGACATGGATCCTCTCTCGGGCTTTATGGCCTCTAGCCATTTGTCGGAATCTGGGCCCACTATCGCTTCTCCATAGCTCGTAGGTTCATTGTTGTCTAGCAACATGACCTTCAAGACATGATTATTGTACCACTCTGAAGTAGTACGCATCCTTGTCACCCTACGAGGTTTGGTAGTGACTTGATCCTAAGCTTCGTGATCACTATCATAAGCTTCTACTTCAATTGGTGTAGGCGCCACAGGAACAACTTCCTGTGCCCTGCTACACACTAGTTGAAGTGACGGTTCAATAACCTCATCAAGTCTCCGCCATCCTCCCACTTAATTCTTTCGAGAGAAACTTTTCCTCAAGAAAGGACCTGATTCTAGAAACAATCCCTTTTGCTTCAGGAACTGAGACAGGAGGTATACCCAACTTTTTTGGGTGTCCTATGAAGATGCATTTATCCGCTTTGGGTTCGAGCTTATCAGCCTGAAACTTTTTCACATAAGTGTCGCAGCCCCAAACTTTTAAGAAACATCAGCTTAGGTTTCTCTAAACCATAGTTCATACGGTGTCATCTCAACGGAATTACGTGGTGCCTGTTTAAAGTGAATGTGGTTTGTCTCTAATGCCTAACCCATGAACGATAGTGGTAATTCGATAAGAGACATCACGGTATGCCCCATATCCAATAGGGTGCATCTATGATGTTCGGACACACCATCGCACTATGGTGTTCCAGGCGGTGTTAGTTGTGAAACAATTTCCACAATGTCTCAATTGTGTACCAAACTCGCAACTCAGATGTTCATCTCTATGATCATATCATAGACATTTTATCCTCTTGTCATGACGATCTTCAACTTCACTCTGAAATTACTTGAACCTTTCAATAATTCAGACTTGTGTTTCATCAAGTAAATATACTTAGCATCTACTCAAATCATCTGTGAAGTAAGAACATAACGATATCCACTGCGTGCCTCAGCACTCATTGGACTGCACACATCAAAATGTATTACTTCCAACAAGTTGCTTTCTTGTTCCATCTTACTGAAAACGAGGCTTTTCAGTCATCTTGCCCATGTGGTATGATTTGCATGTCTCAAGTGATTTAGAATCAAGTGAGTCCAAACGATCCATCTGTATGGAGTTTCTTCATGCACACATATCAATAGACATGGTTCGCATGTCTCAAACTTTTCAAAAACGAGTGATTCCAAAGATCCATCAGCATGGAGCTTCTTCATGCGTTTTATACCAATATGACTCAAATGGCAGTGCCACAAGTAGGTGGTACTATCATTACTATCTTTTATCTTTTGGCATGAACATGTGTATCACTACGATCGAGAATCAATAAACCATTCATTTTAGGTGCAAGACCATTGAAGGTATTATTCAAATAAACAGAGTAACCATTATTCTCCTTAAATGAATAACCGTATTTCGGTAGACATAATCCAATCATGTCTATGCTCAATGCAAACACTAAATAACAATTATTTATGTTTAACACCGATCCCGATGGTAGAGGGAGTATGGGATGCTTGATCACATCAAGCTTGGAAACACTTCCTACACATATCGTCATCTCACCTTTAGCTAGTCTCCGTTTATTCCGTAGCCTTTTATTTCGAGTTACTAACACTTAGCAACTGAACGGTATCTACTACCATGGTGCTACTAGGAGTACTAGTAAAGTACACATTAATATAACGTATATCCAATATACTTCTTTTTTTGACCTTGCCAGCCTTCTCATCTACCAAGTATCTAGGGTAGTTTTGCTTCAGTGACTGTTCCCCTCATTACAGAAGCACTTAGTCTCGGGTTTGGGTTCAACCTTGGGTTTCTTCACTAGAGCAGCAACTGACTTGCCATTTCATGAAGTATCCCTTCTTGCCCTTCTTGAAACTAGTGGTTTCACTAACCATCAACAATTGATGCTCCTTCTTGATTTCTACTTTCGCGGTGTCAAACATCGCGAATATTTCAAGGATCATCATATCTATCCCTGATATGTTATAGTTCATCACGAAGCTCTAGTAGCTTGGTGACTTTGGAGAAACATCACTACCTCATATGGAAGATTACCTCCCTCACGATTCAAGTGATTGTTGTACCCAGACAATCTGAGTACAAGCTCAATGACTGAGCTTTTCTCCCTTAGTTTGTAGGCTAAGAAACTCGTCGGAGGTCTTATACCTCTTGACGTAGGCACGAGCCTGAAATCCCAATTTCAGCCCTTGGAACATCTTATATGTTCCGCAACGTTTCTAAAACGTCTTCAGCGCCTCAATTCTAAACCGTTTAACATTACTGAACTATCACGTAGTCATCAAAACGTGTATGTCAGATGTTCGCAACATCCACATACGACGTTCGAGGTTCAGCACACCGAGCGGTGCATTAAGGACATAAGCCTTCTACGCAGCAATGAGGACAATCCTCAGTTTACGGACCTAGTCCGCATAATTTCTACTATCAACTTTCAACTAAATTTTCTCTAGGAACATATCTAAAACAATAGAACTAAAACGCGAGCTACGACATAATTTGCAAAGACCTTTTGACTATGTTCAGGATAATTAAGTTCATCTAATGAACTCCAACTCAGATAGACATCCCTCTTTGTCATCTAAGTGATACATGATCCGAGTCAACTAGGCTGTCTCCGATCATCACGTGAGACGGACTAGTCATCATCGGTGAACATCTTCATGTTGGTCGTATCTACTATACGACTCATGTTTAACCTTTCGGTCTCTTGTGTTCCGAGGCCATGTCTGTACATGCTAGGCTCGTCAAGTTAACCTAAGTGTTTCGCATGTGTAAATCTGGCTTACACCCGTTGTATGTGAACGTTAGAATATATCACACCCGATCATCACATGGTTCTTCGAAGCAATGATCTTTTGCAACGGTGCACAGTTAGGGGGAACACTTTTCGACTTGGGTTCGAGCTTTTCAGGTTGAAGTTTCTTGACATAAGCATCGCATCCCCAAACTTTTAGAAACGACGGCTTAGGTTTCTTCCCAAACCATAATTCATATGGTGTGGTCTCAAAGGATTTAGATGGTGCCCTATTTAAAGTGAATGTAGCTGTCTCTAAAGCGTATCCCCAAAATGATAGCGGTAAATCGGTAAGAGACATCATAGATCGCACCATATCCAATAGAGTGCGATTACGATGTTCGGGCACACCGTTGCACTGAGGTGTTCCAGGCGGCGTGAGTTGTGAAACAATTCCACATTTCCTTAAGTGCTTACCAAACTTGTGACTTAAATATTCTCCCCCACGATCTGATCGTAAGAACTTTATTTTTCTGTCACGTTGATTCTCCACCTCATTCTGAAATTCCTTGAACTTTTCAAAGGTCTAAGACTTGTGTTTCATCAAGTAGACATACCCATATCTACTTAAGTCATCTGTGAGGGTGAGAACATAACGATAGCCACCGCGAGCCTCAACGCTCATTGGACCGCACACATCAGTATGTATAATTTCCAATAAGTTGGTTGCTCGCTCCATTGTTCCGAAGAACGGAGTCTTGGTCATTTTGCCCATGAGGCATGGTTCGCACGTGTCAAATGATTTGTAATCAAGAGACTCCAACAGTCCATCCGCATGGAGCTTCTTCATGCGTTTGACACCAATGTGACCAAGGCGGCAGTGCCACAGGTATGTGGGACTATCATTATCAATCTTACATCTTTTGGTATTCACACTATGAATATGTGTAACATCACGTTCGAGATTCATTAGGAATAAACCATTGACCAGTGGGGCATGACCATAAAACATATCTCTCATATAAATAGAACAACCATTATTCTCGGATTTAAATGAGTAGCCATCTCGCATTAAACGAGATCCAGATGTTCATGCTCAAAGTTGGCACTAAATAACAATTATTGAGGTTTGAAACTAATCCCGTAGTTAAATGTAGAGGTAGCGTGCCGACGGCGATCACATCGACCTTGGAACCATTCCCGACGCGCATCGTCACCTCGTCCTTTGCCAGTCTCCGCTTATTCCACAACTCCTATTTTGAGTTACAAATATGAGCAACTGCACCAGTATCAAATACCCGGGAGCTACTACGAGTACTGGTAAGGTACACATCAATAACATGTATATCACATATACATTTGGTGTTGCCGGCCTTCTTGTCCGCTAAGTACTTGGGGCAGTTCCGCTTCCAGTGACCGTTTCCCTTGCAATAAAAGCACTCAGTCTCAGGTTTGGGTCCGTGCTTTGGCTTCTTCCCGGCAACTGCTTACCGGGCACGTCAACTCCCTTGCCGTCCTTCTTGAAGTTCTTCTTACCCTTGCCTTTCTTGAAACTAGTGGTTTTATTGACCATCAACACTTGATGTTCCTTTTTGATCTCCACCTCCGCTGATTTCAGCATCGAAACTACCTCAGGAATGGTTTCCACCATCCCCTGCATATTGTAGTTCATCACAAAGCTCTTGTAGCTAGGTGGGAGCGACTAAAGGATTCTGTCAATGACCACGTCATCCGGGAGGTTAACTCCCAGCCGAGACAAGCGGTTGTGCAACCCAGACATTTTGAGTATGTGCTTGCTGACAGAACTATTCTCCTCCATCTTACAATTGTAGAACTTGTCGGAGACTTCATATCTCTCGACCCGGGCATGAGCTTGGAAAACCATTTTCAGCTCTTGGAACATCTCATATGCTCCATGCTGCTCAAAACGCTTTTGGAGCCTCGGTTCTAAGCTGTAAAGCATGCCGCACTGAACCAGGGAGTAATCATCACTATGCGACTGCCAGGCGTTCATAACGTCTTGAGTTGCTGGGAAAACGGGTGCTTCACCTAGCGGTGCATCTAGGACATATGCTCTTTTGGCAGCTATGAAGATGATCCTCAAGTTCCGTACCTAGTTCGTATAGTTGCTACCATTGTCTTTCAACTTGGTTTTCTCTAGGAACGCGTTGAAGTTGAGGGCGACATTAGCGTGGGCCATTTGATCTACAAGACATATTGCAAAAGTTTTAGACTAAGTTCATGATAATTAAGTTCATCTAATCAAATTATTTAATGAACTCCCACTCAGATAGACATCCCTCTAGTCATCTAAGTGACACATGATCCAAGTCAACTAGGCTGTGTCCGATCATCACGTGAGACGGGCTAGTCATCATCGGTGAACATCTTCATGTTGATCATATCTTCTATATGACTCATGTTCGACCTTTCGGTCTCTTGTGTTCCGAGGCCATGTCTGTACATGCTAGGCTCGTCAAGTCAACCTAAGTGTTTTGCATGTGTAAATCTGGCTTACACACGTTGTATGTGAACGTTAGAATCTATCACGCCCGATCATCACGTGGTGCTTCGAAACAACGAACTTTCGCAGCGGCGCACAGTTAGGGGGAACACTTTCTTGAAATTATTATGAGGGATCATCCTATTTATGCTACCGTTGTTCTAAGAAAATAAGATGCAAAAACATGATAAACATCACATGCAATCAAATAGTGACATGATATGGCCAATATCATTTTTCTCCTTTTGATCTCCATCTGCGGGGCGCCATGATCATCATCGTCACCGGCATGACACCATGATCTCCATCATCGTGTCTCCATGAAGTTGTCTCACCAACTATTACTTCTACTACTATGGCTAACGGTTTAGCAATAAAGTAAAGTAATTACATGGCATTATTCAATGACACGCATGTCATACAATAAATAAAGACAACTCCTATGGCTCCTGCCGGTTGTCATACTCATCGACATGCAAGTCGTGATTCCTATTACAAGAACATGATCAATCTCATAGATCACATATATTTCATTCATCACATCCTTTTTGGCCATATCACATCACACGGCATATGCTGCAAAAACAAGTTAGACGTCCTCTAATTGTTGTTGCAAGTTTTTACCTGGCTGCTATAGGTTTGTAGCAAGAACGTTTCTTACCTACGCCAAAAACCACAACGTGATATGCCAATTGCTATTTACCCTTCATAAGGACCCTTTTCATCGAATCCGATCCGACTAAAGTGGGAGAGACAGACACCCGCTAGCCACCTTATGCAACTAGTGCATGTCAATCGATGGAACCTGTCTCACGTAAGCGTACGTGTAAGGTCGGTCTAGGCCGCTTCATCCCACGATGCCGCCGAAACAAGATAAGACTAGTAGTGGCAAGAAAATTGACAAAATCGATGCCCACAACAAACTTGTGTTCTACTCGTGCATAGAAACTACGCATAGACCTAGCTCATGATGCCACTGTTGGGGATCGTTGCAGAAATTAAAAAAATTCTACGTATTACCAAGTCAATCTATGGAGTAACTAGCAACGAGAGAGATGGGAGTGCATCTTCATACCCTTGAAGATCGTGAGACGGAAGCATTGCAAGAACGCAGATGAAGGAGTCGTACTCGAAGTGATTTAGATCGCGGTGGATTCCGATCTTAGCGCCGAACAACGGCACCTCCGCGTTCAACACACGTGCAGCCCGGTGACGTCTCCTGCGCCTTGATCCAGCAAGGGGGGGGGGAGAGGTTGAGGAAGATGGCTCCAACAGCAGCACGGCGGCGTGGTGGTGATGGAGCGGCAGTTCTCCGACAGGGCTTCTCCAAGCTCGCGCGGAGGAGGAGAGGTGTTGGGGAGGGGAGGGGCTGCGCCTTGGATGTGGTGTTGCAGCCCTCCCCTCACCCCTCTATTTATAGGGAGAAGGGGGAAGAGGGTCGGCCCCTCTAGATGAGATCTAGAGGGGGGGCGTCCAAGGGGGTGGGGGCTTGTCCCCCAAGCAAGGGCCCCCCCCCCTTAGGGTTCCCCCCCAAAACTAGGCGCATGGGCCCTAGGGGGGTGGCGCCCAGCCCACTCAGGGGCTGGTTCCCTTCCACCTACAGCCCATAAGGCCCTCCGGGACTGGTGGCCCCTCCCGATGGACCCCCGGAACACCTCCGGTGGTCTTGGTACAATATCGGTATACCCCCGAATATTTCCGGTGACCGTATGATGACTTCCCATATATAAATCTTCACCTCCGAACCATTCCGAAACTCCTCGTGACGTCCGGGATATCATCCGGGACTCTGAACAACATTCGGTAATCACATACAAATCTTCCTTATAACCCTAGCATCATCGAACCTTAAGTGTGTAGACCCTACGGGTTCGGGAATCCCGCAGACATGACCAAGACAGCTCTCCGGACAATAACCAACAACGGGATCTGGATACCCATGTTTTCTCCCACATGTTCCACGATGATCTCATCGGATGAACCACAATGTCGAGGATTCAAGTAATCCCGTATACAATTCCCTTTGTCAATCGGTATGTTACTTGCCCAAGATTCGATCGTCGGTATCCCAATACCTCGTTCAATCTCGTTATCGGCAAGTCACTTTACTCGTTCCATAATGCATGATCCCGTGACCAACCACTTAGTCACATTGAGCTCATTATGATGATGCATTACCGAGTGGGCCCAGAGATACCTCTCCGTCATACAGAGTGACAAATCCCAGTCTCGATTCGTGCCAACCCAATAGATACTTTCGAAGATACCTGCAGTGCACCTTTATGGTCACCCAATTACGTTTTGATGTTTGGTACACCCAAAGCACTCCTATGGTACCGGGGAGTTACACAATCTCATGGTCTAAGGAACTGATACTTGACATTAGAAAAGCTTTAGCAAACGAACTACACGATTTTGTAGTATGCTTAGGATTTGGTCTTGTCCATCACATCATTCTCCTAATGATGTGATCCCGTTATCAATGACATCCCATGTCCATAGTCAGGAAACCATGACCATCTGTTGATAAACGAGCTAGTCAACTAGAGGCTCACTAGGGACATGTTGTGGTCTATGTATTCACACATGTATCACGGTTTCCGGTCAATACAATTACAACATGAATAGTAGACAATTATCATGAAAAAGGAAATATAATAATAATCATTTTATTATTGCCTCTAGGGCATATTTCCAACAGAAATATCATAATCCAACTATAATAGCAAAGCTCGCGATACATCAAGATCGTGCCAAGTCAAGAAAGAAAGAGAGAGAGAGAGAGAGAGAGAGAGAGAGAGAGAGATCAAACACATAGCTACTGGTACATACCCTCAGCCCCGAGGGTGAACTACTCTCCCCTCGTCATGGAGAGCGCCGGGATGATGAAGATGGCCACCGGTGATGGATCCCCCTCCGGCAGGGTGCCGGAACAGGGTCCCGATTGGTTTTTGGTGGCTACAGAGGCTTGCAGCAGCGGAACTCCCGATCTAGGTTTATTTCTAGGGGTTTCTGTATTTATAGGAATTTTTGGTGTCTGTCTCACGTCAGGGGGGGGGGGTCTCCGAGTCGTCCACGAGATAGGGGGCGCGCCCTCCACCCTCGTGGACGGATCGGGACTCTTCTGGCCCAACTCTTTCACTTTGGGGGCTTCTTTTGGTCCATAAAAAATCATCAAAAATTGGCACGTCAATTGGACTCCGTTTGGTATTTCTTTTCTCTAAAACTCAAAAACAAGGAAAAAACAAAAACTGGCACTGGGCTCTAGGTTAATAGTTAGTCCCAAAAATCATATAAAATAGCATATAAATGCATATAAAACATCTAAGATGGATAATATGATAGCATGGAACAATCAAAAATTATAGATACATTAAAGACGTATCACTACCTGGATATTGCTTGCCCGCTCATCCACGAGCTCCTGCTATGGTATATAGGCATACTACTAATTACTGTTTTTTAAGGTAGTTAATCTTCTTCTTTTTAGTTCACTTTTGCGCTAAATTTGATGGGCATAACCAGTGGGGTGTTTTTTAGTGTTTTTTTGGGACATGTGTGTAAGCTGTGTAAGATGAATCCCCTGCAATTTTTTCCATTCCGATGATTGCAGCACATCCCAAGTTCTAGAGAAATTTTGGTCAGTTGATTTGTTGGCAAATTTTGTTGGGGAACACAGTAATTTCAAAAAAATTCCTACGATCACGCAAGATCTATCTAGGTGATGCATAGCAACGAGAGGGGAGAGTGTGTCCACGTACCCTCGTAGACCGAAAGCGGAAGCATTAAGTAATGCAGTTGATGTAGTTGAACGTCTTCTCGATCCAACCGATCAAGTACCGAACGCATGGCACCTCCGCGATCTGCACAAGTTCAGCTCGGTGACATCCCTCGAACTCTAGATCCAGCTGAGGTCGAGGGAGAGTTCTCAGCACAACGGCATGGTGACGATGATGATGAAGTTACCGGCGCAGGGCTTCGCCTAAGCACTATGACGATATGACCGAGGTGGAAAACTGTGGAGGGGGCACCGCACACGGCTAAAGATAAACTTGCGTGTCTATGGGGCACCCCCTCCCCCATATATAAACGAGGAGAGGAGGGGGCCGGCCGGCCACAAGGGGCGCGTCCAAGGGGCGGGGGTCCTACTCCAAGTAGGAGTAGGTTCCCCCTTTCCTAGTCCAACTAGGAGGAGAAGGAAGGAGAGGGAGAGGGAGAGGGAAAGAGGGGCCGCGCCCCCCTCCCCTTGTCCTATTCGGAGTCCCCTTGGGGGGGGGCACCTCCTAGTGCGGCCCTCTCTCTCCCCTAAAGTCTCACTAAGGCCCATTACTTCCCGGGGGGGTTGCGGTAACCCTTTGATACTCTGGTTTTATCCGAAACTATTCGAAACACTTCCGGTGTCCAAATAACATGGTCCAATATATGAATCTTTATGTTTCGACAATTTCGAGACTCCACGTCATGTTCGTGGTCTCATCCGGGACTTCGAACAACCTTCGGTACATCAAATCACATAAACTCATAATACCAATCGTCATCGAATGTTAAGCGTGCGGACCCTATGGGTTTGTGAACTATGTAGACATGACCGAGACACCTCTCCGATCAATAACCAATAGCGGAACCTGGATGCTCATATTGGTTCCTACATATTCTACGAACATCTTTATCGGTCAAACTGCATAATAACATACGTTGTTCCCTTTGTCATCGGTATGTTACTTGCCCAAGATTCGGTCGTCGGTATCATCGTACCTAGTTCAATCTCGTTATCGACAAGTCTCTTTACTCGTTCCGTAATAATTCATCCCGTAACTAACTCATTAGTCACAATGCTTGCAAGGCTTATAGTGATGAGTATTGCCGAGACGGCCCAGAGATACCTCTCCGAAACACGGAGTGACAAATCCTAATCTTGATCTATGCCAACCCAATAAACACCTTCGAAGACACCTGTAGAACACCTTTATAATCACCCAATTATGTTGTGATGTTTGGTAGCACACAAAGTGTTCCTCCGGTATTCGGGAGTTTCCCTTTACCTTTTATTGATAAAATGCTAGAAAGATTATCCAAACATACACATTTTTGCTTTCTATTTGGTTACTCTGGTTTCTCTCAGATACTTGTGTCAGCAGAGGATCAAGAAAAGACCACTTTTACTTGCCCTTTCGGTACTTTTGCTTATAGACGTATGCCTTTTGGTTTACGTAATGCACCTGCTACCTTTCAAAGATGTATGATGGCTATATTCTCTGACTTTTCTGAAAATATTGTTGAGGTTTTCATGGATGATTTCTCTGTTTATGGATCTTCTTTTCATGATTGCTTGAGCAACCTTGAACAAGTTTTGCAGAGATGCGAAGACACTAGTCTTGTCTTGAATTGGGAGAAGTGCCAGTTTATGGTTAATGAAGGCATTGTCTTGGGGCATAAAATTTCCGAAAGAGGTCTTGAAGTTGATAAAGCTAAAGTTGATGTTGTTGAAAAGATGCCGTGTCCCAAGGACATTAAAGGTATAAGAAGTTTCCTTGGTCATGCCGGTTTTTATAGGAGGTTCATTGAAGACTTCTCTAAAATCTCTAGGCCTCTGACTAATCTATTACAAAAAGATATTCCTTTTGTCTTCGATGATGATTGTGTAGAAGCATTTGAAATACTTAAGAAAGCATTGATTTCTGCACCTATTGTTCAACCACCTGATTGGAATTAACCCTTTGAAATTATGTGTGATGCTAGTGATTATGATGTAGGTGTTGTTCTAGGACAGAGAGTTGATAAGAAACTAAATGTTATTCAGTATGCTAGTAAAACTCTAGACAGTGCCCAGAGAAATTATGCTACTACTGAAAAAGAATTTTTAGCAGTTGTATTTGCTTGTGATAAGTTCAGACCTTATATTGTTGATTTAAAGTAACTATTCACACTAATCATGCTGCTATTAAATATCTTATGGAAAAGAAAGATGATAAACCTAGACTTATTAGATGGGTTCTCTTGCTACAAGAATTTGATTTGCATATTATTGATAGAAAGGGAGCTGAGAACCCCGTTGCAGACAACCTGTCTAGGTTAGAGAATGTTCTTGATGACCGACTACCTATTGATGATAGCTTTCCTGATGAACAATTAGCTGTAATAAATGCTTCTCATACTGCTCCATGGTATGCTTATTATGCTAATTACATTGTTGCTAAATTCACACCACCTAGTTTCACATACCAGCAAAAGAAAAAGTTTTTTCTATGATTTAAGACATTACTTCTGGGATGACCCACACCTTTATAAAGAAGGAGTAGATGGTGTTACTAGATGTTGTGTACCTGAGCATGAACAGGAACATATCCTACGCAAGTGTCACTCCGAGGCATATGGAGGACACCACGCTGGAGATAGAACTGCACAAAAGGTATTGCAATCCGGTTTTTATTTGCCTACTCTCTTCAAGGATGCCCGTAAGTTTGTCTTGTCTTGTGATGAATGTCAAAGAATTGGTAACATTAGTAGATGTCAAGAAATGCCTATGAATTATTCTCTTGTTACTGAACCATTTGATGTTTGGGGCTTTGATTATATGGGACCGTTTCCTTCCTCTAATTGGTATACACATATTTTAGTTGTTGTTGATTATGTTACTAAGTGGGTAGAAGCTATTCCAACTAATAGTGCTGATCATAACACCTCTATTAAGATGCTTAAAGAAGTTATTTTTCCGAGGTTTGGAGTCCCTAGATACTTAATGACTGATGGTGGTTCACATTTTATTCATGGTGCTTTTCGTAAGATGCTTGCTAAGCATGATGTTAATCATAGAATTGCATCTCCATATCACCCACAGTCTAGTGGTCAAGTAGAATTGAGTAATAGAGAGCTTAAAGTAATTTTGCAAAAGACTGTTAATAGATCTAGAAAGAATTGGTCCAAGAAACTTGATGATGCATTATGGGCTTATAGAACTGTTGGGGAACATAGTAATTTCAAAAAATTTCCTACGCACACGAAAGATCATGGTGATGCATAGCAACGAGAGGGGAGAGTAATGTCCACGTACCCTCGTAGACCGTAAGCGGAAGCGTTATGACAACGCGGTTGATGTAGTCGTACGTCTTCACGATCCGACCGATCCAAGTACCGAACGTACGGCACCTCCGAGTTCAGCACACGTTCAGCTCGATGACAATCCTCGGACTCCGATCCAGCAAAGTGTCGGGGATGAGTTCCGTCAGCACGACGGCGTGGTGACGATGATGATGTTCTACCGGCGCAGGGCTTTGCCTAAACTCCGCGACGATATGACCGAGGTGGAATATGGTGGAGGGGGCACCACACATGGCTAAGGAACGATCACGTAGATCAACTTGTGTGTTCTAGGGTGCCCCCCTGCCC
>NC_041389.1:605914333-605921414 GCF_002162155.2 Triticum dicoccoides
AAGGGGGGGGGGGTGCGGCCGGCCCTAGGAGGAGGCGCGCCGGAGGAGTCCTACTCCCACTGGGAGTAGGACTCCCCCCTTTCCCTAGTTGGACTAGGACTTGGGGGGAAGGAGGAGAGGGGGGAAAGGAAAGGGGGGGCGCCACCCCCCTCCTTGTCCTATTCGGACTTGGGGGGAGGGGCGCGCGGCTGCCCCTAGGCCTCCTCTCCTCTTCCTCCACTACGCCCAATAAGGCCCATTAGGTCACCGGGGGGGTTCCGGTAACCTCCTGGTACTCCGGTAAAATGCCAATTTCACCCGGACCACTTCCGATGTCCAAACATAGGCTTCCAATATATCAATCTTTATGTCTCGACCATTTCGAGACTCCTCGTCATGTCCGTGATCACATCCGGGACTCCGAACAACCTTCGGTACATCAAAACTTATGAACTCATAATAAAACTGTCATCGTAACGTTAAGCGTGCGGACCCTACGGGTTCGAGAACTATGTAGACATGACCTAGAACTATTCTCGGTCAATAATCAATAGCGGAACCTGGATGCTCATATTGGCTCCTACATATTCTCCGAAGATCTTTATCGGTCAAACCGCATAACAACATACGTTGTTCCCTTTGTCATTGGTATGTTACTTGCCCGAGATTCGATCGCCGGTATCCAATACCTAGTTCAATCTCGTTACTAGCAAGTCTCTTTACTCGTTACGTAATGCATCATTCCGTAACTAACTCATTAGCTACATTGCTTGCAAGGCTTATAGTGATGTGCATTACCGAGAGGGCCCAGAGATACCTCTCCGACAATCGGAGTGACAAAACCTAATCTCGAAATACGCCAACCCAACATGTACCTTTGGTGACACCTGTAGTACTCCTTTATTGTCACCCAGTTACATTGTGACGTTTGGTAGCACCCAAAGTGTTCCTCCGGTAAACGGGAGTTGCATAATCTCATAGTTACAGGAACATGTATAAGTCATGAAGAAAGCAATAGCAATATACTAAACGATCAAGTGCTAGGCTAACGGAATGGGTCATGTCAATCACATCATTCTCCTAATGATGTGATCCCGTTAATCAAATGACAACACATGTCTATGGTTAGGAAACATAACCATCTTTGATTAATGAGCTAGTCAAGTAGAGGCATACTAGTGACTATATGTTTGTCTATGTATTCACACATGTATCATGTTTCCGGTTAATACAATTCTAGCATGAATAATAAACATTTATCATGATATGAGGAAATAAATAATAACTTTATTATTGCCTCTAGGGCATATTTCCTTCAGTCTCCCACTTGCACTAGAGTCAATAATCTAGATTACATAGTAATGATTCTAACACCCATGGAGTCTTGGTGCTGATCATGTTTTGCTCGTGGAAGAGGCTTAGTCAATGGGTCTGCAACATTCAGATCCGTATGTATCTTGCAAATCTCTATGTCTCCCACCTGGACTTGGTCCCGGATGGAATTGAAGCGTCTCTTGATGTGCTTGGTCCTCTTGTGAAATCTAGATTCCTTTGCCAAGGCAATTGCACCAGTATTGTCACAGAAGATCTTCATTGGTCCCGATGCACTAGGTATGACACCTAGATCGGAAATGAACTCCTTCATCCAGACTCCTTCATTTGCTGCTTCCGAAGCAGCTATGTACTCCGCTTCACATGTAGATCCCGCCACGACGCTTTGTTTAGAACTACACCAACTAACAGCTCCACCGTTTAATAAAAACACGTATCTGGTTTGCGATTTAGAATCGTCCGGATCAGTGTCAAAGCTTGCATCAACGTAACCATTTACGACTAGCTCTTTGTCACCTCCATATACGAGAAACATATCCTTAGTCCTTTTCAGGTATTTCAGGATGTTCTTGACCGCTGTCCAGTGATCCACTCCTGGATTACTTTGCTACCTTCTTGCCAAGCTTATTGCTAAGCACACGTCAGGTCTGGTACACAGCATTGCATACATGATAGAGCCTATGGCTGAAGCATAGGGAACATCTTTATTTTCTCTCTATCTTCTGCTATGGTCGGGCATTGAGTTTGACTCAACTTCACACCTTGTAGTACGGGCAAGAACCCTTTCTTTACCTGATCCATCTTGAACTTTTTCAAAACTTTATCAAGGTATGTGCTTTGTGAAAGTCCAATTAAGCGTCTTGATCTATCTCTATAAATCTTGATGCCCAATATATAAGCAGCTTCACCGAGGTCTTTCATAGAAAAACTTTTATTCAAGTATGCCTTTATGCTATCCAGAAATTCTATATCATTTCCAATTAATAATATGTCATCTACATATAATATCAGAAATGCTACAGAGCTCCCACTCACTTTCTTGTAAATACAGGCTTCTCCAAAAGTCTGTATAAAACCATATGCTTTGATCACACTATCAAAGCGTTTATTCCAACTCCGAGATGCTTGCACCAGTCCATAAATGGATCGCTAGAGCTTGCACACTTTGTTAGCACCTTTTGGATCAACAAAACCTTCTGGCTGCATCATATACAACTCTTCTTCTAGAAATCCATTCAAGAATGCAGTTTTGATATCCATTTGCCAAATTTCATAATCATAAAATGCAGCAATTGCTAACATGATTCGAACAGACTTAAGCATTGCTACGGGTGAGAAAGTCTCATCGTAGTCAACCCCTTGAACTTGTCAAAAACCTTTTGCAACAAGTCGAGCTTTATAGACAGTTACATTACCATCAGCGTCAGTCTTCTTCTTAAAAATCCATTTATTCTCAATGGCTTGCCGGTCATTGGGCAAGTCAACCAAAGTCCATACTTTGTTCTCATACATGGATCCCATCTCAGATTTCATGGCCTCTAGCCATTTTGCGGAATCTGGGCTCATCATCGCTTCCTCATAGTTCGTAGGTTCATCATGGTCAAGTAACATGACTTCCAGAATAGGATAACCGTACCACTCTGGTGCGGATCTTACTCTGGTAGACCTACGAGGTTCAGTAGAAACTTGATCTGAAGTTTCATGATCTATATCATTAGCTTCCTCACTGATTGGTGTAGTTGTCACAGGAACCGGTTCTTGTGATGAACTACTTTCCAATAAGGGAGCAGGTACAATTACCTCATCAAGTTCTACTTTCCTCCCACTCACTTCTTTCGAGAGAAACTCCTTCTCTAGAAAGGATCCGAATTTTGCAACGAAAATCTTGCCTTCAGATCTATGATAGAAGGTGTACCCAATAGTCTCTTTTGGGTATCCTATGAAGACACATTTCTCCGATTTGGGTTCGAGCTTATCTGGTTGAAGTTTCTTCACATAAGCATCGCAGCCCCAAACTTTAAGAAATGACAACTTTGGTTTCTTGCCAAACCACAGTTCATGAGGCGTCGTCTCAACGGATTTTGATGGTGCCCTATTTAACGTGAATGCAGCCGTCTCTAAAGCATAACCCCAAAACGATAGCGGTAAATCAGTAAGAGACATCATAGATCGCACCATATCTAGTAAAGTACGATTACGACGTTCGGACACACCATTTCGTTGTGGTGTTCCAGGTGGCGTGAGTTGCGAAACTATTCCGCATTGTTTCAAATGTAAACCAAACTCGTAACTCAAATATTCTCCTCCACGATCAGATCGTAGAAATTTTATTTTCTTGTTATGATGATTTTCCACTTCACTCTGAAATTCTTTGAACTTTTCAAATGTTTCAGACTTGTGTTTCATTAAGTAGATATACCCATATCTGCTCAAATCATCTGTGAATGTGAGAAAATAACGATACCTGCCGCGAGCCTCAACATTCATTGGACCACAAACATCAGTATGTATGATTTCCAACAAATCAGTTGCTCGCTCCATAGTTTTGGAGAACGGCATTTTAGTCATCTTGCCCATGAGGCACGGTTCGCAAGTACCAAGTGATTCATAATCAAGTGATTCCAAAAGCCCATCAGTATGGAGTTTCTTCATGCGCTTTACACCGATATGACCTAAACGGCAGTGCCACAAATAAGTTGCACTATCATTATCAACTCTGCATCTTTTGGTTTCAACACTATGAATATGTGTATCACTACTATCGAGATTCAATAAAAATAGACCACTCTTCAAGGGTGCATGACCATAAAAGATATTACTCATATAAATAGAACAACCATTATTCTCTGACTTAAATGAATAACCGTCTCACATCAAACAAGATCCAGATATAATGTTCATGCTCAATGCTGGCACCAAATAACAATTATTTAGGTCTAAAACTAATCCCGATGGTAGATGTAGAGGTAGCGTGCCGACTGCGATCACATCGACTTTGGAACCATTTCCCACGCGCATCGTTACCTCATCCTTAGCCAATCTTCGCTTAATCCGTAGTCCCTGTTTCGAGTTGCAAATATTAGCAACAGAACCAGTATCAAATACCCAGGTACTACTGCGAGCATTAGTAAGGTACACATCAATAACATGTATATCACATATACCTTTGTTCACTTTGCCATCCTTCTTATCTGCCAAATACTTGGGGCAGTTCCGCTTCCAGTGTCCAGTTTGCTTGCAGTAGAAGCACTCAGTCTAAGGCTTAGGTCCAGACTTGGGTTTCTTCTCTTGAGCAGCAACTTGTTTGCTGTTCTTCTTGAAGTTCCCCTTCTTCTTCCCTTTGCCCTTTTTCTTGAAACTGGTGGTCTTGTTAACCATCAACACTTGATGCTCCTTCTTGATTTCTACCTCCACGGCTTTTAGCATTGCGAAGAGCTCGGGAATAGTCTTGTCCATCCCTTGCATATTATAGTTCATCACGAAGCTCTTGTAGCTTGGTGGCAGTGATTGGAGAATTCTTTCAATGACACTATCATCAGGAAGATTAACTCCCAGTTGAATCAAGTGATTATTATACCCAGACATTTTGAGTATGTGTTCACTGACAGAACTATTCTCCTCCATCTTGCAGCTATAGAACTTATTGGAGACTTCATATCTCTCAATCCGGGCATTTGCTTGAAATATTAACTTCAACTCCTGGAACATCTCATATGCTCCATGACATTCAAAACGTCGTTGAAGACCCGGTTCTAAGCCGTAAAGCATGGCACACTGAACTATCGAGTAGTCATCAGCTTTGCTCTGCCAGACATTCTTAACGTCGTCAGTTGCATCAGCAACAGGCGTGGCACCCAGCGGTGCTTCCAGGACGTAATTCTTCTATGCAGCAATGAGGATAATCCTCAGGTTACGGACCCAGTCCGTGTAATTGCTGCCATCATCTTTCAACTTTGCTTTCTCAAGGAACGCATTAAAATTCAACGGAACAACAGCACGAGCCATCTATCTACAACAAACGCAAACAAGCAAAATACTATCAGGTACTAAGTTCATGATAAATTTAAGTTCAATTAATCATATTACTTAAGAACTCCCACTTAGATAGACATCCCTCTAATCCTCTAAGTGATTACGTGATCCATATCAACTACACCATGTCCGATCGTCACGTGAGATGGAGTAGTTTCAACAGTGAACATCAATATGTTGATCATATCTACTATATTATTCACGCTCGACCTTTCGGTCTCCGTGTTCTGAGGCCATATCTTTTATATGCTAGGCTCGTCAAGTTTAACCTGAGTATTCCGCGTGTGCAACTGTTTTGCACCCGTTGTATTTGAACGTAGAGCCTATCACACCCGATCATCACATGGTGTCTCAGCACGAAGAACTTTCGCAACGGTGCATACTCAGCGAGAACACTTCTTGATAATTTAGTGAGAGATCATCTTAAAATGCTACCGTCAATCAAAGCAAGATAAGATGCATAAAGGATAAACATCACATGCAATCAATATAAGTGATATGATATGGCCATCATCATCTTGTGCTTGTGATCTCCATCTTCGAAGCACCGTCGTGATCACCATCGTCACCAGCATGACACCTTGATCTCCATCGTAGCATCGTTGTCGTTACGCCATCTATTGCTTCTACGACTATCACTGCCTCTTAGTGATAAAGTAAAGCAATTATAGGGCGTTTGCATTTCATACAATAAAGAGACAACCATATGGCTCCTGCCAGTTGCCGATAACTTCGGTTACAAAACATGATCATCTCATACAATAAAATATAGCATCACGTCTTGACCATATCACATCACAACATGCCCTGCAAAAACAAGTTAGACGTCCTCTACTTTGTTGTTGCAAATTTTACGTGGCTGCTACGGGCTTAGCAAGAACCGTTCTTACCTACGCATCAAAACCACAATGATAGTTCGTCAAGTTAATGCTGTTTTAACCTTCGCAAGGACCGGGCGTAGCCACACTCGGTTCAGCTAAAGTGAGAGAGACAGACACCCTCCAGTCACCTTTAAGCACGAGTGCTCGTAACGGTGAAACCAGTCTCGTGTAAGTGTACGCCTAATGTCGGTCTGGGCCGCTTCATCTCACAATACCGCTGAGCCAAAGTATGACATGCTGGTAAGCAGTATGACTTGTATCGCCCACAACTCACTTGTGTTCTACTCGTGCATATGACATCTACGCATAAAACCTGGCTCTGATACCACTGTTGGGGAACGTAGTAATTTCAAAAAAATTCCTACGCACACGCAAGATCATGGTGATGCATAGCAACGAGAGGGGAGAGTAATGTCCACGTACCCTCGTAGACCATAAGCGGAAGCGTTATGACAACGCGGTTGATGTAGTCGTACGTCTTCACGATCCGACCGATCCAAGTACCGAACGTACGGCACCTCCGAGTTCAGCACACGTTCAGCTTGATGACGATCCCCGGACTCCGATCCAGCAAAGTGTCGGGGATGAGTTCCGTCAGCACGACGGCATGGTGACGATGATGATGTTCTACCGGCGCAGGGCTTCGCCTAAACTCAACGATGATATGACCGAGGTGGAATATGGTGGAGGGGGGCACCGCACACGGCTAAGGAACGATCACGTAGATCAACTTGTGTGTTCTAGGGTGCCCCCTGCCCCCGTATATAAAGGAGCAAGGGGGGGTGCGGCCGGCCCTAGGAGGAGGCGCACCGGAGGAGTCCTACTCCCATCGGGAGTAGGACTCCCCCCCTTTACCT
>NC_041389.1:605921864-605933763 GCF_002162155.2 Triticum dicoccoides
GTCCTATTCGGACTTGGGGGGGGGGAGGGGCGCGCGGTTGCCCCTAGGCCTCCTCTCCTCTTCCTCCACTAGGCCCAATAAGGCCCATTAGGTCACCGGGGGGTTCCTATAACCTCCTGTTACTCCGGTAAAATGCCGATTTCACCCGGAACACTTCCGATGTCCAAACGTAGGCTTCCAATATATCAATCTTTATGTCTCGACCATTTCGAGACTCCTCGTCATGTCCGTGATCACATCCGGGACTCCGAACAACCTTCGGTACATCAAAACTTATAAACTCATAATAAAACTGTCATCATAACGTTAAGCGTGCGGACCCTACGGGTTCGAGAACTATGTAGACATGACCTAGAACTATTCTCGGTCAATAATCAATAGCGGAACCTGGATGCTCATATTGGCTCCTACATATTCTGCGAAGATCTTTATCGGTCAAACCGCATAACAACATACGTTGTTCCCTTTGTCATTGGTATGTTACTTGCCCGAGATTCGATCGCCGGTATCCAATACCTAGTTCAATCTCGTTACTGGCAAGTCTCTTTACTCGTTACATAATGCATCATTCCATAACTAACTCATTAGCTACATTGCTTGCAAGGCTTATAGTGATGTGCATTACCGAGAGGGCCCATAGATACCTCTCCGACAATCGGAGTGACAAAACCTAATCTCGAAATACGCCAACCCAACATGTACCTTTGGTGACACCTGTAGTACTCCTTTATAATCACGCAGTTACGTTGTGACGTTTGGTAGCACCCCAAAGTGTTCCTCCGGTAAACGGGAGTTGCAGAATGTCATAGTTACATGAACATGTATAAGTCATGAAGAAAGCAATAGCAATATACTAAACGATCAAGTGCTAGGCTAACAGAATGGGTCATGTCAATCACATCATTCTCCTAATGATGTGATCTCGTTAATCAAATGACAACACATGTCTATGGTTAGGAAACATAACCATCTTTGATTAATGAGCTAGTCAAGTAGAGGCATACTAGTGACTATATGTTTGTCTATGTATTCACACATGTATCATGTTTCCGGTTAATACAATTCTAGCATGAATAATAAACATTTATAATGATATGAGGAAATAAATAATAACTTTATTATTGCCTCTAGGGTATATTTCCTTCAAGAACTGCATATAAAAATCCTATGGGTATATCTCCATATAAAATGGTCTATGGAAAAGCAAGTCACTTACCTCTCGAACTAGAACATAAGGCATATTGAGTCATTAAAGAGCTCAATTATGATTTCAAACTTGCCGGTGAGAAGAGGTTATTTGACATTAACTCACTTGATGAATGGAGAACCCAAGCCTATGTAAATGCCAAACTGTTCAAAGAAAAAGTTAAAAGATGGCATGTCAAAAGGATACAAAAGCGTGAGTTTAATGTAGGTGATTATGTGTTGCTCTTCAACTCTCATTTAAGATTTTTTGTAGGAAAACTTCCCTCTAAATGGGAAGGCCCTTACGTTATCGAGGAGGTCTGTCGTTTCAGTGCCATAAAAATAAACAACTTCGAAGGCACAAATCCGAAGGTGGTGAACGGTCAAACGATCAAACATTATATCTCAGGTAATCCCATAAATGTTGAAACTAATGTCATTGAAACTGTAACCCAGAGGAATACATAAGGGACACTTTCCAGAACGTTTCAGACTCCGAAAAGGAATAGGTATGTGGTACGGTAAGTAAACCGACTCCAAAACAGTTAAATAACATTTTTTCTCTGTTTTGGAATATTTAAGAAAATAGGAAAATAAGAAGTAGTCCAGAAAGGACACGAGGCGTCCACGAGGGTGGAGGGCGCGCACCCCTGCCTCATGGGCACCTCGTGTGCTCTCCGGACTCCGTTTTCTTGCACAATACTTCTTTTGGTTGGTAAAAATTCATTATATAATCTCCCGAAGGTTTTGACCACCATATCACGCAAATATCCTCTGTCTTTGTTTCAAGCTGTTTTCTGTCAGATTTGTCAAGGCCAGGCATCATGTCATCACCCTCCTCAACAATGAAGGCAACGATGCTTGGCTGATGAAGATGGAGCTGAAGAGAGAAGAACCCGAGGAGATCAACAAGGAGGATAGGATCAAGAAGGTTATGGAGGATCAAGCTCCGGTGGGAGAAGAAGAAGACATCCAACCTCTGCACGACCTCTTTACCCCAACTGAGATTGAAGCTTTCAAGATGATTGAGTTAGCTCGCATACAAAACAAGTATCTCACACGTGAAAATATTTTGCTGAAGGATCATATTGTCGCACTCAAGGGCATTATCCGCAAATTGGAAGAGCTCCTACGCTCGATCTGCGACTATCCATCATCATCACCACCTTCTTCACCAGCAAAGGGGACATAAACACTTGGGTATGGGCACTCCCCCTGGCAACTGCCAAGCTTGGGGGAGGTGCCCTGGTATCGTATCACCATCACACTCCTATCTTTACCGTTTCTTAGTTCGTTCCTTTTAGCAATATCTTGATCTAGTAGAATAGAGTTTTTGGTATGATTTAGTTTTGAGTTTTGCCTTATGATGCTTCTATGTAATCGAGTCCGTGAGCTATATATAATAAAGATTATTGTTGAGTCAAGGGCTTTGATATCTTGCTATGATCTTGAGGGAATAAAAGAAAGAATAAAATGAATAAAATAGATCATACTGATCTTATGGAGAGTAATGACTTCACATATAAAGAGTATGATGAATAAAGTTGTTAAGAGTTGACAAACATAGTTTTGGTCATAGTTGCAATTAATAGGAAGTAATAAAGAAAGAGAGGTTCTCACATATAAATACACTATCTTGGACATCTTTTATGATTGTGAGCACTCATTAAAATATCACATCTAAAGAGTTGATGTTGGACAAGGAAGACAACATAATGGGTTATGTTTTCTTATATCCAAAATAAAGTATATTGTCATGGATCATCCAACATGTTGAGCTTGCCTTTCCCCCTCATGCTAGCCAAATTCCTTGCACCAAATAGAGATACTACTTGTGTTTCCAAATATCCTTAAACCCAGTTTGCCATGAGAGTCCACCATATCTACCTATGGATTGAGTAAGATCCTTCAAGTAAGTTGTCATGTTGCATGCAATAAAAATTGCTCTCTAAATATGTATGACTTATTAGTGTGGACAAAATAAGCTTTATACGATCTTGTGATATGGAAGCAATAAAAGCGACGGACTGCATAATAAAGGTCCATATCACAAGTGGCAATATAAAGTGACGTTCTTTTGCATTAAGATTTCATGCATCCACCCATAAAAGCACATGATGACCTCTGCTTTCCTCTACGAAGGGCCTATATTTTACTTTCGTCTTATGCATTATGCAAGAGTCATGGTGATCTTCACCTTTCCCTTTTTACATTTTATCCTTTGGCAAGCACCTCGTGTTGGAAATATCCCGATATATATATCCAATTGGATGTAAGTTAGCATGAACTATTATTGTTGGCATTACCCTTGAGGTAAAAGGTTGGGAGGCAACACTATAAGCCCCTATCTTTCTCTGTGTCCGATTAAAACTTCATACTCATAAGTATTGCGTGAGTGTTAGCAATTGTGAAAGACTAAATGATAGTTGAGTATGCGGACTTGCTGAAAAGCTCTTATGTTGACTCTTTCCGATGTTATGCTTCAATGACCGAGATTGTAGTTTGTTAGTTTTCAATGAAGTTTCTGATTCATACTTAACATTGTGAATAGATTGTTACTTGAGCGTAAGAAATCATATGACAATATATATATATATATATATATATATATATATATATATATATATATATATATATGTTGCTGTTATAAGAATGATCATGATGCCCTCATGTCTGTATTTTATTTTTATCGACACCTCTATCTCTAAACATGTGGACACATTTTCGATATCGGCTTCCGCTTGAGGACAAGCGAGGTCTAAGCTTGGGGGAGTTGATACGTCCATTTTGCATCATGTTTTTATATCGACATTTATTGCATTATGGGTTGTTATTACACGTTATGTCACAATACTTATGCCTATTCTCTCTTATTTTACAAGGTTTACATGAAGAGGGAGAATGCCGGCAACTGGAATTCTGGGCTGGAAAAGGAGCAAATATTAGAGACCTATTCTACACAACTCCAAAAGTCCTGAAACTCCACGAAAGTCATTTTTGGAATTAATAAAAAATACCGAGCGGAAGAAATACCAAATGGTGGGGTGCGCGCCCTACCCCCCTGGGCGCGCCCCTGCCTCGTGGGCCCCTTGGTAGCCTTCCGGTGACCATCTTCTGCTATATAAAGTATTTTACCCTAGAAAAAAAATCATAAGCAAGCTTTCGGGACGAAACACCACCGCCACGAGGCGGAACCTTGGCGGAACGAATCTAGGGCTCCGGCGGAGCTGTTCTGTCGGGGAAACATCCCTCCGGGAGGGGGAAATCATCACCATCGATCCTCTCACCGGGAGGGGGTCAATCTCCATCAACATCTTCACCAGCACCATCTCCTCTCAAACCCTAGTTCATCTCTTGTATTCAATCTTTGTCTCAAAACCTCAGATTGGTACCTG
This sequence comes from Triticum dicoccoides, assembly GCF_002162155.2. NCBI lineage: Eukaryota > Viridiplantae > Streptophyta > Magnoliopsida > Poales > Poaceae > Triticum > Triticum dicoccoides. The sequence goes on from NC_041389.1 coordinate 605,926,445, forward strand.
TGGGTCACTAGTAGTGTTGATTACTCCTTGTAGTTGATGCTAGTTGGTTTATTTGGTGGAAGATCGTATGTTTAGATCCTATATGCATATTAATACCCCTCTGATTATGAACATGAATATGATTTGTGAGTAGTTACGTTTGTTCATGAGGACATGGGAGAAGTCTTGCTATAAGTAGTCATGTGAATTTGGTATTCGTTCGATATTTTGATGAGATGTATGTTGTCTCTCCTCTAGTGGTGTTATGTGAACGTCGACTACATGACACTTCACCACTGTTTGGCCCTAGAGGAAGGCATTGGGAATTAATAAGTAGATGATGGGTTGCTAGAGTGACAGAAGCTTAAACCCTAGTTTATGCGTTGCTTCATAAGGGGCTGATTTGGATCCACATGTTTCATGCTATGGTTAGGTTTACCTTAATACTTCTTTTGCAGTTGCGGATGCTTGCAATAGGGGTTAATCATAAGCGGGATGCTTGTCCAAGAAAGGGCAGTACCCAAGCACCGGTCCACCCACATATCAAATTATCAAAGTAACGAACGTGAATGATATGAGCATGATGAAAACTAGCTTGACGATAATTCCCATGTGTCCTCGGGAGCACTTTTCTCTATATAAGAACTTGTCCAGGCTTGTCCTTTGCTACAAAAAGGATTGGGCCACCTTGTTGCACCTCATTTACTTTCATTGCTTGTTACCCGTTACGAATTACCTTATCACAAAACTATCTGTTACTGATAATTTAAGTGCTTGCAGAGAATACCTTACTGAAAACTGCTTGTCATTTCCTTCTGCTCCTTGTTGTGTTCGACACTCTTACTTATCGAAAGGACTACGATAGATCCCCTACACTTGTGGGTCATCAATCTGTGATAGAAGGTGTACCCAACAGTTTCTTTTGGGTATCCTATGAAGATACATTTCTCCGATTTGGGTTCGAACTTATCAGATTGAAGCTTTTTCACATAAGCATCGAGCCCCAAACTTTAAGAAATGACAACTTTGGTTTCTTTGCAAACCACAGTTCATAAGGCGTCATCTCAACCGATTTTGATGGTGCCCTGTTTAACGTGAATGCAGCTGTCTCTAATGCATAACCCCAAAACGATAGTGGTAAATCAGTAAGAGACATCATAGATGGCACCATATCCAATAAAGTGCGGTTATGACGTTCGGACACACCATTACGCTGTGGTGTTCCAGGTGGCATGAGCTGTGAAACTATTCCACATTGTTTTAAATGAAGGCTAAAATCGTAACTCAAATATTCTCCTTCATGATCAGATCGTAGAAACTTTATTTTCTTGTTACAATGATTCTCCACTTCACTCTGAAATTCTTTGAATTTTTCAAATGTTTCAGACTTGTGTTTCATTAAGTAGATATACCCATATCTGCTCAAATCATCTGTGAAGGTCGGAAAATAATGATACCCGCCATGAGCATCAACACTCATTGGACCGCATACATCGGTATGTATTATTTCCAATAAGTTACTAGCTCGTTCCATTGTTTTGGAGAACGAAGTTTTAGTCATCTTGCCCATAAGGCACGGTTCGCAAGCATAAAATGATTCATAATCAAGTGATTCCAAAAGTCCATCTTTATGGAGTTTCTTTATCTGCTTTACACCGACATGACCCAAATGGCAGTGCCACAAATAAGTTGCACTATCATTATCAACTTTGCATCTTTGGCATCAATACTATGAATATGTGTATTACCACGATCGAGATTCAATAAACCATCAACATTGGGTGTATGACCATAGAAGGTTTTATTCATGTAAACATAATAACAATTATTCTCTGTCTTAATGAATAGCTGTATTGCAACTAACATGATCTAATCATATTTATGCTCAACGCAAACACCAAATAACATTTATTTAGGTTCAACACTAATACCAAAAGTATAGGGAGTGCTCGATGATGATCATATCAATCTTGGAACCACTTCCAACACACATCGTCACTTATCCCTCAACTAGTCTCTGTTTATTCTGTAACTCCTGTTTCGAGTTACTAATCTTAGCAACCGAACAAGTATCAAATACCGAGGGGCTACTATGAATATTAGTAAGGTACACATCAATAACCTGTATATCAAATATACCTTTGTTCACTTTGCCATCCTTCTTATCCACCAAATATTTGGGGTAGCTCCGCTTCCAGTGACCATTTCCTTTGCAGTAGAAGCACTCAGTTTCAGGCTTAGGTCCAGCTTTGGGCTCCTTCATGAGAGTGACAACTTGCTTGCCCTTCTTCTTGAAGTTCCCTTTCTTTCCCTTCGCCCTTTTCTTGAAACTAGTGGTCTTGTTTAATCATCAACAGTTGATACTCTTTCTTGATTTCTACCTTTGTCGATTTCAGCATCACGAAGAGCTCGAGAATCGTTTTCGTCATCCCTTGCATACTATAGTTCATCACAAAGTTCTAGTAACTTGGTGATGGTTACTAGAGAACTCTGTCAATCACTATCTTATCTGGAAGATTAACCCCCACTTGATTCAAGTGATTGTAGTACCCAGACATTCTGATCATATGCTCACTAGTTGAGAAATTCTCCTCCATCTTTTAGGCAAAGTACTTGTCAGAGGTCTCATACCTCTTGACACAGATATGAGTCTGAAATACCAATTTCAGCTCTTGGAACATCTCATATGCTCCGTGACATTTCAAAAAAGTTTTTGAAGTCCTGGTTCTAAGCCGTAAAGCATGGTGCACTAAACTATCAAGTAGTCATCATATTGAGCTAGCCAAACGTTCATAACGTTTGCATCTGCTCCTGCAATAGGTATGTCACCTAGCGGTGCATCAAGGATATAATTCTTCTATGCAGCAATGAGGATACACCTCAGATCATGGACCCAGTCCGCATCATTGCTACTACCATCTTTCAACTTAGTTTTCTCTAGGAACATATAAAAACATAGGGAAGCTATAACGCGAGCCATTAATCTACAACGTAATTTGCAAAAAACTATCAGGACTAAGTTCATGATAAATTAAAGTTCAATTAATCATATTACTTAAGAACTCCCACTTAGATAGACATCCCTCTAGTCATCTAAATGATCACGGGGTCCAAATCAACTAAACCATGTCCGATCATCACGTGAGATGGAGTAGTTTTCAATCGTGAACATCACTATGTTGATCATATCTACTATATGATTCACACTCGATCTTTCGGTCTCAAGTGTTCTGAGGCCATATCTGCATATGCTAGAGTCGTCAAGTTTAACACAAGTATTTTGCGCGTGCAAAACTGGCTTGCACCCATTGTATGTGAACGTAGAGCTTATCACACTCGATCATTGATACGTCTCCAATGTATCTACTTTTCCAAACACTTTTGCCCTTGTTTTGGACTCTAATTTGCATGATTTGAATGAAACTAACCCGGACTGATGCTGTTTTCAGCAGAACTACCATGATGTTGTTTTATGTGTAGAAAAGAAAAGTTCTCGGAATGACCTGCAAATCCACGGAGGGACTTTTCAGAATTAATAAGAATTTTTGGCGAAAGAATCAGGGCCAGGGGGCCCAAGGCCTGTCCACGAGACAGGGGGCGCGCCCCCCAGGGCGCGCCCCCCTATCTTGTGGGCCCCCCGGACCTCCTCCGACCTCAACTCCAACTCCATATATACCGTCTCGCAGAGAAAAAAATCAGAGAGAAAGTTTCATCGCGTTTTATGATACGGAGCCGCCGCCGAGCCCTAATCTCTCTCGGGAGGGCTTATCTGGAGTCCGTTCGGGGCTCCAGAGAGGGGGATTTGTTGTCGTCGTCATCATCAACCATCCTCCATCACCAATTTCATGATGCTCACCGCTGTGTGTGAGTAATTCCATCGTAGCCTTGCTGGACGGTGATGCGTTGGATGAGATTTACCATGTAATCAAGTTAGTTTTGTTAGGCTTTGATCCCTAGTATCCACGATGTTCTGAGATTGATGTTGCTATGACTTTGCTATGCTTAATGCTTGTCACTAGGGCCCGAGTGCCATGATTTCAGATCTGAACCTATTATGTTTTCATGGATATATGTGTGTTCTTGATCCTATCTTGCAAGTCTATAGTCACCTATTATGTGTTATGATCCGACAACCCCGAAGTGACAATAATCGGGACACTTCTCGGTGATGACCGTAGTTTGAGGAGTTCATGTATTCACCATGTGTTAGTGCTTTGGTCTGGTTCTCTATTAAAAGGAGGCCTTAATATCCCTTAGTTTCCACTAGGACCCCGCTGCCACGGGAGGGTAGGACAAAAGATGTCATGCAAGTTCTTTTCCATAAGCACGTGTGACTATTTACGGAATACATGCCTACATTACATTGAGGAACTGGAGCTAGTTCTATATCACCCTATGTTATAACTATTGCATGAGGAATTGCATCCGGCATAATTATCCATCATTGATCCATTGCCTACGAGCTTTTCATATATTGTTCTTCGCTTGTTTACTTTTCCGTTGCTACTGTTACAACTACTACAAAAACCCAAAAACATTTATCTTTACTGTTGCTACTGTTACCATTACTATCATACCACTTTTGCTACTAAGTTATCCAGGTGTGGTTGAATTGACAACTCAACTGCTAATACTCAAGACTATTCTTTGGCTCCCCTTGTGTCGAATCAATAAATTTGGGTTGAATATGCTACCCTCGTAAGCTGTTGCGATCCCCTATACTTGTGGGTTATCAAGACTAATTTCTAGCGCCGTTGCCGGGGAGCATATCTCTATTCTCTGAGTCACTTGGGATTTATATCTGTTGATCACTATGAAGAACTTGAAAGACGCTAAGACCAAGATTTTGCCCTCAACTACGAGGGGAGGTAAGGAACTGCCATCTAGCTCTGCACTAGATTCTCCTTCCGTTATTAGTAAGCTTGCGACACCTAAACATGCTACTGCTATGAATTCTGATATGTCGCATGTTATCGATGATGCCACTTCTGCTTCGCATGATACTTATGATGAAACTACTTCTGTGCATGATACTACTTTGCCATTAGGTGAATTTCTTGATGAACAACTTGCTAGAGTTAGGGGGAATGAAAATGTTGAAGAACCTATTATTGATGATAGTGATGATGAACGTTCCCCCAATGATTATGTATTACCTGTTGTTCCTAAGGGTTATGTTATGAACAAAGAAGCTGCTGAAGCTATTCTTGCTTGCAATGATAGAAATGATCTTAAGAAATTATTAGCTAAATGGAAGCAGCAGTCTCTTAATGCTAGAATGAAACCGGATCCTACTTTTTCTACTTCACCTATCTGTGTTACTGATAAGGATTATGAATTCTCTGTTGATCATGATATTATTACTTTAGTTGAATCTGATCCTTTTTATGGCCTTGAATCTGAAACTGCTGTGGCACATCTTACCAAGTTGAATGACATAGCCACCCTATTTACTCATGATGAGAAGTCTCGCTATTTATATATCCTTAAGATTTTCCCGTTCTCATTAAAGGGTGATGCTAAGACTTTGTATAATTCTCTTGCTCCTGGTTGTGTGCGTAGTCCCCAGGATATGATTTATTACTTCTCTGCTAAATATTTCTCTGCTCATAAGAAACAAGCTGCTTTGCGGGAAATATATAATTTTGTGCAAACCAAAGAAGAGAGTCTCCCACAAGCTTGGGGGAGGCTTCTCCGGTTGCTTTATGCTTTGCCTGATCATCATCTTAAGAAAAATGAAATACTTGATATCTTTTATAATGGACTAACCGATGCTTCCAAGGACCACTTGGATAGTTGTGCTGGTTGTGTTTTCAGGGAAAGAACAACCGACGAAGCTGAAATATTATTGAATAATATGTTGACTAATGAAAATAATTGGACTCTTCCCGAGCCAGTTCCTGAAGTAATTCCTGAACCAATTGAGCCAACTCCTGAGCCTATTCCTAAACCCACTCCGAAGAAGAGAGGGGTTTTATTCCTCAGTCCTGAAGCTATGCAAGAGGCAAAGAAATCAATGTAAGAAAAAGGTATTAAAGCTGAAGATGTTAAGAATTTACTTCCTATTGAAGAAATACATGGTCTGAATATACCGCCTGAAGAACCACATTGTCTTGATAACCCGACACATGTAGTAAAGGTAAATTCTCTCAATTGATATGATAAAGTTGAAATACCCTCTACTAAATTTCATAGCCCTTGCTTAGATGAATTTGATGACTTTATGGCTAGACAAGAAAGTTTTAATGCTTATGTTGGTAGAGAGTTAAAGAATAATGCTTTCGACACTACTAGGAAAAGGGCTATAGATGGAAATGACACTAATGGCGCACCAGACATGTGGTGCGCCATTAGTATATACTAATGGCGCACCACCTTCTGATGCGCCATTAGTGTTGAAACTACTAATGGCACACCCTGCCTACGGTGCGCCATTAGTACCAATTTTTTTTTTTGAACTAGTGCGCCTGTCCAAACATACTAATGGCGCACCGTGGGTGTGGTGCGCCATTACTAGTTAAACTAGTAATGGCGCACCACACCCACGGTGCGCCATTAGTAACCTTGGCCACCACTTCCACCGAATGCACCCCCCCCTGTGGATCGCCTTTTCAGTTTTAAAAAAAATAAAACAAAATGATAAAAATGTCAAAAAAATAAAAGAAAACAAGTTTCCCATTAGTTGTTGGGAAAATTTGCAAATATGAATTTTGACTTCATTTGCAAAATCTCGCGAGAATTTGTAAAAATGGGCATAACTTTTGCATACTAACTCGGATGAAAAAGTTTTTTATATGAAAAATCATCTACTCGAAAAGTTACATCCAAATTTAACCGGGGGAACCCTGTTAAACATTTCCAAAATCCTCAAAAACCTAACAGAAAAAAAGATACGGGGCTTTTAAGATCTAGAGAGGCAAAAAAAATCAAAAAAAATTCAAACTTACTAATGGCGCACCTGCCCATGGTGCGCCATTAGTATCTTCCCTCCTTCAAAATTCAAAATAAGTCAAAAAAATAAAAAAAATTACTAATGGCGCACCTGACCATGGTGCGCCATTAGTATCTTCCCGCCTTCAATATTCAAAATAAATAAAAAAAATAAAAAAAATTACAAATGGCGCACCTGCCCGTGGTGCGCCATTAGTATCTTCCCGCCTTCAAAATTCAAAATAAATAAAAAAAATAAAAAAAATTACTAATGGCGCACCTGCCCGCGGTGCGCCATTAGTATGCCGTATATATGGCTGGTCCTCTCCTCCTCTCTTCATTTCATCTTCCCTTCTCTCCTCCACCATACTTCTCCTCTCTGGTGACCTCCTCCTCCTCTCCGGCGACCT
>NC_041389.1:605933773-605934486 GCF_002162155.2 Triticum dicoccoides
AAAAAAAAATAAAAGAAAATGATAAAAATGTCAAAAAAATAAAAGAAAATAAGTTTCCCATGTGATATGTGGCCTAGTTGTTGGGAAAATTTGCAAATATGAATTTTGACTTCATTTGCAAAATCTCACGAGAATTTGTAAAAATGGGCATAACTTTTGCATACTAACTCGGATGAAAAAGTTTTTTATATGAAAAATCATCTACTCGAAAAGTTACATTTTCAAAATCCTCAAAAACCTAACAGAAAAAAGATACGGGGCTTTTAAGATCTAGAGAGGCAAAAAAATCAAAAAAATTCAAACTTACTAATGGCGCACCTGCCCATGGTGTGCCATTAGTATCTTCCCTCCTTCAAAATTCAAAATAAGTCAAAAAAATAAAAAAATTACTAATGGCGCACCTGACCATGGTGCGCATTAGTATCTTCCCGCCTTCAAAATTCAAAATAAATCAAAAAAATAAAAAAAAATTACTAATGGCGCACCTGCCCGTGGTGCGCCATTAGTATCTTCCCGCCTTCAAAATTCAAAATAAATCAAAAAAATAAAAAAAATTACTAATGGCGCACCTGCCCGCGGTGCGCCATTAGTATGCCATATATATGGCTGGTCCTCTCCTCCTCTCTTCATTTCATCTTCCCTTCTCTCCTCCACCATACTTCTCCTCTCTGGTGACCTCCTCCTCCTCTCCGGCGACCTCCTCCTCCCTCCTC
>NC_041389.1:605934496-605963477 GCF_002162155.2 Triticum dicoccoides
AAAAACAGGAACAAAATTTGAGAATATTGTCGTGCCAAGAAACAAGCAAAAAAAATGAGCAAAAAATGGGCAAAAAATCACGATCCAGATCTAGATTCAAAATGGCGCATCACTAATGGCGCATCATAGGAAAGTGCGCCATTAGTATGCCGCGGTTACTAATGGCGCATCCAGTTGTGGTGCGCCATTAGTATCCAAAGCACCTGGCCCCTGGGAGGCATACTAATGGCGCACCGAGGCCTATACTAATGGCGCACCAGTGGTGCGCCATTAGTATACCAGGTACTAATGGCGCACCACTGGTGCGCCATTAGTAAAAATTACTAATGGCGTGTTGTTAGTGGCGCACCAGAGATGCGCCATTAATGTCCATATTAGGTGCGCCATTAGTAGGGGTTTTTCTAGTAGTGCGAGATAGGACATGTAGGTGATAATCTGGCTAGAGTTAAAGATGAACTTCACCATGTTAGCAAATATGCTTCTATGGTTGCTACTCAAGCTGAGAAAGTGCTCAAGGCTCAAAATGATTTGCTTGAGGAATTGAATAATAAAAATGACTTTGCTGTTAGAGTGGCTACTAGAACTGGTAGAATGACTCAGGAACCTTTGTATCCTGAAGGCCACCCTAAAAGAATTGAACAAGATTCTCAGAATAATAATCTAGATGTTCCTAGTTCTTCTAAGAAGAAGAAAAAGAAGAATGATAGGACTGTGCAAACTTCTAGTGAACCTAATATAGAAACACTTGAGAATCCAAATAATACTTCTATTTCTGACGCTGAAACGCAATCAGGAGATGAACATGAACCTGATGATAATGCTAATAATGATGTTCATGTTGATGCTCAACCTAGTAATAACAATGATGTAGAGATTGAACCTGCTGTTGATCTTGATAACCCACAATCAAGAAACCAACGTTATGATAAGAGATATTTTGTTGCTAGGAAGCACGGTAAGGAAAGAGAACCATGGGTTCAGAAACCCATGCCCTTTCCTCCTAAACCATCCAAGTCAAAGGATGATGAGGATTTTGAGCACTTTGCTGAAATGATTAGACCTATTTTCTTACGTATGCACTTAACTGATATGCTTAAAGTAAATCCTTATGCTAAATACATGAAGGATATCATCACAAATAAAAGAAAGATACCGGAAGCTGAAATTTCCACCATGATTGCTAATTACACTTTTAAGGGTGGAATACCAAAGAAACTTGGAGATCCGGGTGTTCCAACTATATCATGCTCCATTAAAAGAAATTATGTCAGAACTGCTTTATGTGATCTTGGAGCCGGTGTTAGTGTTATGCCTCTCTCTTTATATCGTAGACTTGAATTGAATAAGTTGACACCTACTGAAATATCTTTGCAAATGGCTGATAAATCAACTGCTATACATGTCGGTATTTGTGAGGATGTGCTTGTTGTGGTTGCAAATGTCACTATCTTAACGGACTTTGTTATTCTTGATATTCATGAGGACGATAGTATGTCTATTATCCTTGGTAGACCTTTTCTTAATACTGCAGGGGCTGTTATTGATTGCAACAAAGGCAATGTCACTTTTCATGTTAATGTCAATGAGCATACGGTACACTTTCTGAGGAAACAATCTCAAGTTCATAGCATCAATTCAATCGAAAAAGTTCCAACTATTATTTTTTGAGGTTTTGAATTTCCTCTCCCTACTGTCAAGAAAAAGTATGATATTCTTATTGTTGGGGATTTTCATATCCCCGTTGAGGTAACTTAGTGTTATTCGAAATTTCTCTGGTTCCGTGTTATTCGGAATGAGTTTGTTAACAAGACTTGATCAACCTTGTTAGCGGGTTCATTTTGATGATCACGAGATGGATGAAACTAGAAGGCACAACCTTCTGTACCCTTTTATTACTTTCTGTTATTTAGAATAAATAAAGCAAAAATAGTATTATCCGTTTGTTTTCTGATTTATCCGTGCAATAAAAAATAGTCCGAAAATAAAAGTGCTCCAAATGCCTGCAAATTTAGTATGATTTTTTCTGGAATATTTGAGGATTTTAGGCACTGAAAACACTGCAGGAGGGCCAAGCACCAGGCCACGAGAGAGGAGGGTGCCCCCCTGTAGGGCGCGCCCCCCTGTCTCGTGGGCCCCTGGTGGCTCCCCTCCACTTATGCCAGCACCCACACACTCCATCTTCTACCCAAAAAAATCCCCATCCAGCTCAAGCACGAGTTCTAGCTCGTTTTGCTGCGATTTTCGATCTCTTAGCTCAAAGCTCCATTCACAAAACTGCTTTGGGAGATTGTTGCTTGGTATGTGACTCCTCCATTGGTCCAATTAGTTTTTGTTCTAGTGCTTTATTCATTGCAAATCCTTGCTGTCTTGGTGACCCTGTTCTCGAGCTTGCATGTTAAATTTTTGAGGTCCCAAGTAATTCTAATGCATGATATGGGCTCTAGGCACTTGTAGGAGTAGTTGCTATCAATCTTGTTTAGTTTTATGCACTTTTATTTTGAAGTTACTAATATTTCAGAAATTTTCAGAAAAAGAAATATGCTTAGGAGAATGTATCAAGGTGGTTCCTCGGCAAAGAAAGGGCCAAGGATTGCTATACGTGAGCAAGATATTGAATTGCCGAGGAATGCATGTGTACGAACCTGTGAGTGGCCATCCGATGATTTTATGATTGAAGCAGGCTTCAAGGAGGAATTTGACGCGTATGTGTGTAATGCTGAGCTGGAGGACTTCTTACAAGATAAGTGTCCTCAGTACTCTCAATTGACTGATTCCTTTGTGCGGAGGTTTAAATATAACTGTACACGTAATTCTCCTAGTGTCCTATTTGATATTTATGATACATCTTACACCATGGACTTAGAGGATTTTACAACTGCTTACAAACTCCCGCAGTGGGGTAATATTAATGATCCTCCCAAATCTGAATTTAGAGATTTCCTTGCGAATATTACTGTGGGAGAATCTAGGGACGTAGCACAAGCTACCATAGGGAGCATTCATTTTCCTGCCTTACATTACTTTGCTCTCTTTATTGGTAGATGCATTAACGGTAAGGACGAGGTATCTCACATGTGTGCACCTGATCTTTGTGTCCTCAAGAGTGCTGTGTCAGGTTATAAAGGGTATAACTTGGGGGCAATTGTTGCACGTAGGTTGCAGAATAATAGTAGAAAGGGAAATTTCTTTGAAGGAATTTATGCAACCCGTGTGGCTAATTTTCTTAATATAGCTCCACGAGAGGGGGATATGATTGTACCTCCTGCTTATTTAGATAAAGAAGCTATGTTTAGTCATCATTTTCTTGAGAGGAATGTATAATTCCTCCATTATCGACTAATCTATGATAGACGCAACGTCGTCCCTGTCACTCTTCCTGCTCCCTACCTTTTTGATTATCAGGCAAGAGGAAGATATGTTGTCAACAGGGAAGAAGCCACTGAATATGAGAGGGGAATGGAGGCAGCTCGCGAACACGTTGCTGCCCAGGAGGCCGTTGCCTCTGCATCTCAGTACAATCCCAGTTTCACTTAGGGATATCAGCCAGGTGGTCCTTGGTATTAAACCAACTTAGGCCAAAAGCCTAAGCTTGGGGGAGTACATACTTCTCACCGACTTTACATTCATGTTGACACACTAGTCGTCGGTGCTAGTACTCTTTCATTGCATTATCCATGCTAGTTTAAATTCCTTTTTCTAGTCTTTTTCTTATGTGTTTGATAAACCTTGAGAAAAACCAAAAAAATTAGTTAGTTTAATTTCCTTGCTTGTAGTAGAAATTAAAATGAAAACCCAAAAAGATTTCTTATTCTTCTTTTACTTGTTGGGAGCTTTCCCGTGTAAATAGTTTTATTTTCTTTTCTTTCCTTTGGGGGTCGAGAAGACCATATTGAAAATGCTTAGTGGCTCTTATATGCATGATTGATTATTTATATTTAGAGCCCATATTATTTGTCTTCTCTCTTAAGTTGAATGCTTGCATATTCCAGCTTAGTCCAATGCACGTACACTCTTATTATTATACACGTCATTCGGTCGTGCGAGTGAAAGGCAATAATGACGATATATGATGGACTTATTGGGATGAGAAAAGCTAGTATGAACTTGACCTCTCTTGTTTTTGTAAATATGATGATTCATCGTTCCTGAGTCAGCTATTATGAAGTAAACATATTTGCAATGACAATTAGAGATTATAGTTACTTGTGCCATGCTTGATTAGCTATGAGTTATAATGGTTTACCTTGTGTGCCAACATGCTATTAGAATGATATGATGTGGTATGATGGGATGGTATCCTCCTTTAAATGAATTGAGTGACTCGACTTGGCACATGTTCACACATGTAGTTGAGTCAAATCAACGCAGCCTTCACGATATTTATGTTCATGGTGGATTATATCCTACTCATGCTTGTATTCAGTGTGAATTAATTTTAATGCATGCTTACGACTGTTGTCGCTCTCTCAGTTGGTCGCTTCCCAGTCTTTTGCTAGCCTTCACCTATACTAAGCGGGAATACTGCTTGTGCATCCAAACTCCTTAAACCCCAAAGTTGTTCCATATGAGTCCACTGTACCTTCCTATATGCGGTATCTACCTGCCGTTCCAAATAAATTTGTATGTGCCAAACTCCAAACCTTCAAATGAAATTCTGTTTTGTATGCTCGAGCAGCTCATGTAACAACTAGGGCTGCCTATATCTTCGATGCTAGGTGGGTTATTCTCAGAGGAGTGGACTCCGCTCCGCATTCACGAGAAAGGGCCGGTAACCGGGATGCCCAGTCCCATGATCAAAAAGGATCAAAGAAAATCAAAATAATTAAACAAAACTCCCCTAGGGCTGTTGTATGTTGGAGGAACTCGTTGTTTCGAGCAAGCCATGGTTTGATGCTTGTTGGTGGTTGGGGGAGTATAATCCTTTACCATTCTGTTTGGGAACTGCCTATAATGCATTTAGTGTGGAAGATACAGCCATCTCATAGGTGTTGTGTTGACAGCAAAAGTATGCCGCTCAAAATGTTATTCAATCTCTATTTTAAAATCGAGCTCTGGCACCTCTACAAATCCCTGCTTCCCTCTGCGAAGGGCCTATCTATTTACTTTTATGTTGAGTCATCACCCTTCTTATTAAAAGCACCAGCTGGAGAGCACACTATCATTTGCATTCATTATTATTGGTTTATATTGGGTATGACTTGACTGGATCTCTTTTACCATGAATTACAATGTTTAGTCAGTCCTTGATCTTTAAAGGTGCTCTGCATTTATGTTTTGCGGTCTCAGAAAGGGCTAGCGCGATACCATTTTGTTATATCATGTTATGATTATTTTGAGAAAGTGTTGTCATCCGAGTTTTATTATTATGACTCGCTAGCTGATTATGTTATTGATATGAGTAATTGTGAGACCTATGTGTTATTGTGAGTATGGTTAGTTTGTAATATTTTTTGAAACTTGAATGCTGGCTTTTCATGTTTACAACAACAAGAGCAAACGGAGTTTGTAAAAGTTTTTCTTTTTCACTTTCAGTTTATCAACTGAATTGCTTGAGGACAAGCAAAGGTTTAAGCTTGGGGGAGTTGATACGTCTCCAACGTATCTACTTTTCCAAACACTTTTGCCCTTGTTTTGGACTCTAACTTGCATGATTTGAATGAAACTAACCCGGACTGATGCTGTTTTCAGCAGAACTACCATGATGTTGTTTTATGTGTAGAAACGAAAAGTTATCGGAATGACCTGCAAATCCACGGAGGGACTTTTCAGAATTAATAAGAATTTTTGGTGAAAGAATCAGGGCCAGGGGGCCCAAGGCCTGTCCACGATACAGGGGGGCGCCCCCCCCCCCCTAGGGCACGCCCCCTATCTCGTGGGCCCCTCGGACCTCCTCCGACCTCAATTCCAACTCCATATATACCATCTCACGGAGAAAAAAATCAGAGAGAAAGTTTCATCGCGTTTTACGATACGGAGCCGCCGCCAAGCCCTAATCTCTCTCGGGAGGGCTGATCTGGAGTCCGTTCGGGGCTCCGGAGAGGGGGATTCGTTGCCGTCGTCATCATCAACCATCCTACATCACCAATTTCATGATGCTCACCGCCGTGTGTGAGTAATTCCATCGTAGGCTTGCTGGATGGTGATGGGTTGGATGAGATTTACCATGTAATCAAGTTAGTTTTGTTAGGGTTTGATCCCTAGTATCCACTATGTTCTGAGATTGATGTTGCTATGACTTTGCTATGCTTAATGCTTGTCACTGGGGCCCGAGTGTCATGATTTCAGATCTGAACCTATTATGTTTTCATGAATATATGTGTATTCTTGATCCTATCTTGCAAGTCTATAGTCACCTATTATGTGTTATGATCCGACAACCCCGAAGTGATAATAATCGGGACACTTCTCGATGATGAATATAGTTTGTGGAGTTCATTTATTCACCATGTGTTAATGCTTTGGGCCAGTTCTCTATTAAAAGGAGGCCTTAATATCCCTTACTTTCCACTAAGACCCCGCTGCCACGGGAGGGTAGGACAAAAGATGTCATGCAAGTTCTTTTCCATAAGCACGTGTGACTATTTACAGAATACATGCCTACATCACATTGAGGAACTGGAGCTAGTTCTATATCACCCTATGTTATAACTATTGCATGAGGAATTGCATCCGACATAATTATCTATCATTGATCCATTGCCTACGAGCTTTTCATATATTGTTCTTCGCTTATTTACTTTTCCGTTGCTACTGTTACAACTACTACAAAACCCCAAAAACATTTATCTTTACTATTGCTACTGTTACCATTACTACCATACCACTTTTGCTACTAAATACTTTGCTGTAGATACTAAGTTATCCAGGTGTGGTTGAATTGACAACTCAACTGCTAATACTCAAGAATATTCTTTGGCTCCCCTTGTGTCGAATCAATAAATTTGGGTTGAATACTCTACCCATGAAAGTTGTTGCGATCCCCTATACTTGTGGGTTATCCATCATCACGTGGTGTCTCAGCACGAAGAACTGTCGCAATGGTGCATACTCAGGGAGAACACTTATACCTTGAAATAGTGTTCTCCCTTGAAATTATAGTAAGGGATCATCTTATAATGCTACCGTCATACTAAGCAAAATAAGATGCATAAAAGATAAACATCACATGCAATCAAAATATGTGACATGATATGGCCATCATCATCTTGTGCTCATGATCTCCATCACCGAAGCATCATCATGATCTCCATCGTCACCGGTGCGATGATACGTCTCCGTCGTATCTACAATTTTTGATTGTTCCATGCCAATATTCTTCAACTTTCATATACTTTTGGCAACTTTTTATATTATTTTTGGGACTAACATATTGATCCAGTGCCCAGTGCCAGTTCCTGTCTGTTGCATGTTTTATGTTTCGCAGAAACCCAATATCAAATGGAATCCAAATGGGATAAAAATGGACGAAGGATTATTTTGGAATATTTGGGATTTTTCGGAGGAAGAATCAACGTGAAACGGTGCCCAAGATGGCCAGGAGATAGGGGGCGCACCCTCCCCCCTAGGCGCGCCTGGAACTCTCCTGGGCCACCCGTAAGGCGGTTGACGCTCTTCTTTTGCCGCAAGAAAGCTAAGTTTATGAGAAAAATCTGGGCGAAAGATTCACCCTAATCGGAGTTACGGATCTCCGGATATAAAATAAACGGTGAAGGGGTAGAATTGGAGCACGCAGAAACAGAGAGATAGATCCAATCTCGGAGGGGCTCTCGCCCCTCCCACACCATGGGAGCCAAGGACCAGAGGGGAAACCCTTCTCCCATCTAGGGAGGAGGTCAAGGAAGAAGAAGAAGAAGGGGGCCTCTCTCTCCCTTGCTTCCGGTGGCGCCCGAGCGCTGCCGGGGGCCACCATCATCATCGCGATCTTCACCAACACCTCCGCCATCTTCACCAACATCTCCATCACCTTCCCCCATATATATTCAGTGGCCCACTCTCCCGCATCCCGCTGTACCCTCTACTTGAACATGGTGCTTTATGCTTCATATTATTATCCAATGATGTGTTGCCATCCTATGATGTTTGAGTAGATTTTCGTTGTCCTATCGGTGATTGATGAATTGCTATGATTGGTTTGAGTTGCATGTTTTATTATTGGTGCTGTCCTATGGTGCCCTCCGTGTCACGCAAGCGTGAGGGATTCCTGCTGTAGGGTTTGCAATATGCTTATGATTTGCTTATGGTGGGTGGCGTGAGTGAACACAAGCACATACCCGAGTAAGTAGGTTGTTTGCATATGGGATAAAGGGGACTTGATACTTTAATGCTATGGTTGAGTTTTACCTTAATGATCTTTAGTAGTTGCGGATGCTTGCTAGAGTTCCAATCATAAGTGCATATGATCCAAATAGAGAGAGTATGTTAGCTTATGCCTCTCCCTCAAATAGAATTGCAATAGTGATTACCGGTCTAGTAACGTAGTCAATTGCCTAGGGACAATTTCACAACTCCTACCACCACTTTTCCACACTCGTTATATTTACTTTATTGCTTCTTTATCTAAACAGCCCCTAGTTTATATTACGTGTTCTTTATTATCTTACAAACCTATCAAACAACACCTACAAGGTACTTCTAGTTTCATACTTGTTCTAGGTAAAGCGAACGTCAAGCGTGCGTAGAGTAGTATCAGTGGCCGATAGGACTTGACAGAGTATTTGTTCTACCTTTAGCTCCTCGTTGGGTTCGACACTCTTACTTATCGAAAGAGGCTACAACTATCCCATATACTTGTGGGTTATCAAGACCTTTTTCTGGCACCATTGCCGGGGAGTCATAGAGTGGGGTGAATATTCTCGTGTGTGCTTGTTTGCTTTATCACTAAGTAATTTTTATTTGCTGTTCTAAGTTGTTCTCTATCTTTAGTTATGGATATGGAACACGAAATACCAAAAAAATTAGGTGTAGATGCTAGCCATGGAGATGGGGAACCTCCTAAAACCCTCGATGCTCGTTATGTTCAATATATTATGTACTACTTTAATAATCCTGAGAAAAGGGAAACTATTATGGGATCAAATTCAAATGTTGAAGTGGTATGCTCGGGATCTATGCTTGAGATATGATATTACTTGTTGCTCTAGGATGAAGGCTCCACACCTTCCCTTTTCATGCAAATTTAATGATAATGAAACCTTATCTTCTTATGCTAATGGTATCTATGATTACTGTGATGTGGAACAAATAGAAGAATTTGTTGCTTTTAACGCTGCTTATGAAATTGAATCTTTGTTTGAAAAGTATGAAACTTTTGATGTGATGTTTATAGGCCTGAAAATTTTGCTATATTGAAATATTGCTATGAGAATTATGAATACAATTACAATATTAATTCATTTATTGAGAAATTCTCCACTGTCCAAGAAGAGACTAATATTTTGCAGGAAGCTATGGAAGAAGAAATTGATGAAACTGTGAGCTCATTGGATGAAAAAGATGATGAGGAGAGCGAAGAACAAAAGGAGGAACAGCGGATTGATCACCCGTGCCCACGTTCTAATGAGAGTAACTCTTCAACTCATACATTGTTTAATTCCCCTTCGTGCTTACCGAAGTATGATTGCTATGATGATTGCTATGATCCCATTGATTCTCTTGAAATATCCCTTTTTGATGATGTTTGCTATGCTTGTGGCCAAGATGCCAATATGAATTATGCTTATGGAGATGAACTTGCTATAGTTCCTTATGTTAAAAATGAAATTGTTGCTATTTCACCCACACATGATAGTCCTACTATCTTTTTGAATTCTCCCAACTACACTATATCGGAGAAGTTTGTGCTTATTGAGGATTATATTGATGGGTTGCATTCTACCGTTGCACATGATGATATTGATAGGTATAGTATGCATGTTCTTGCTGCTCTTACTTGCAATTATTATGAGAGAGGAAATATATCTCCACCTCTCTATGTTTCCAATATGATAGAATTGCAAGAATCTGCTTATACTATGCATTGGCCTTTACTATGTGTGCATCAATTGTTCTCTTATGACATGCCGATGCATAGGAAGAGAGTTAGACTTCGTTTTTTCTTGATATATGTTACTTTGTGATCACTACTAAATTACAAATCATTGTTATTTAAAATTGTCTTTGATATACCTTGGGATCCGGGTGGATCCATTACTTGAGCACTATATGCCTAACTTAATGGCTTTAAAGAAAGCGCTGCCAGGGAGACAACCCGGAAGTTTTAGAGAGTCATTTATTTCTGTTGAGTGCTTTCATATAGTTTAAAAACAAAAAAAATAAAGAGGGGAACCTAAAACTTTTCAAAAAGGAAAGTGAAAGAGAGAGAGACAAGCATTGTTGAAGTGGGAGAGCTCCTTGAACTTTGTTCATGCTCACGGAAACTTTTTGAATCTTGATTACAGAAACTTTTTCATCAAAAATAATTACCCCCTTGTACAATTCCATTGTATTATAAAAATAATGTGCCAAGGTTTTCCTTTAGGATGTTTACAATGCATGTTGGTTTGTACGGTGCAGGACAGAAACTTTGGCTGTAGTGCGCGATTTTACATTTTTTAACTGGAATGTCAAATGGTTCTGATTCCTTTTGCACTGTCTTGCTGTACAACGTGTTTATTTTTCCTAATTTTGGTAGAACTTTTGGGGTACCAGAAGTATGGTGAATGTTCAGATTGCTACAGACTGTTCTGTTTTTGACAGATTCCGTTTTTGATGCATAGTTTGCTTGTTTTGATGAATCTATCAATTTCTATTAGTGGATTAAGCCATGAAAATGTTATGTTACAGTAGACACAATGCAAAAAAATATGAATTGGTTTGCAACAGTACTTAGAGTGGTGATTTGCTTTATTATACTAATGGATCTTACCGAGTTTTCTGTTGAAGTTTTGTGTGGATGAAGTGTCTAATCGAGGAGGTCTCGATATGAGGAAAAGGAAGAGAGGCAAGAGCTCAAGCTTGGGGATGCCCAAGGCACCCCAAGTAAATATTCAAGGAGACTCAAGCATCTAAGCTTGGGGATGCCCCGGAAGGCATCCTCTCTTTCTTCAACAAGTATCGGTATGTTTTCGGATTCGTTTCGTTCATGCGATATGTGCAAGTCTTGGAGCGTCTTTTGCATTTTGTTTTCATTTTTCTTTTGTGCACCATGCTGGTATGAGATAGTCCTTGGTTGATTTATAGAATGCTCATTGCACTTCACTTAAATCTTTCGAGTATGGCTTTATAGAATGCTTCACGTGCTTCACTTATATCATTTGAAGTTTGGATTGCGTGTTTCTCTTCACATAGGAAAACCGCCATTTGTAGAATGCTCTTTTGCTTCACTTATATTTGTTAGAGTGTGGGCATATCTTTTGTAGAAAGAATTTAGCTCTCTTGCTTCACTTATATCAATTTAGAGAGATGACAGGAATTGGTCATTCACATGGTTAGTCATAAAATCCTACATAAACTTGTAGATCGCTGAATATGATATGTTTGATTCCTTGCAATAGTTTTGCGATATAACGATGGTGATATTAGAGTCATGCTAGTGGGTGGTTGTGGATTGTAGAGACACTTGTGTTGAGGTTTGCAAGTCCCGTAGCATGCACGTATGGTAACCGTTGTGTGACAAATTTGAAGCATGGGGTGTTTCTTTGATTGTCTTCCTTATGAGTGGCGGTCGGGGACGAGCGATGGTCTTTTCCTACCAATCTATCCCCCTAGGGGCATGCGTAGTAGTACTTTGCTTCGAGGGCTAATAAAGTTTTGCAATAAGTATATGAGTTCTTTATGATTAATGTGAGTCCATGGATTATACACACTTTTACCTTTCCATCATTCCTAGCCTCTTCGGTACCGTGCATTGCCCTTTCTCACCTCGAGAGTTGGTGCAAACTTCGCCGGTGCATCCAAACCCCGTGATATGATACGCTCTATCACACATAAGCCTCCTTATATCTTCCTCAAAACAGCCACCATACCTACCTATCATGGAATTTCCATAGCCATTCCGAGATATATTGCCATGCAACTTTCATCATCATCATATACATGACTTGAGCATTCATTGTCATATTCCTTTGCATGATCGTAAGATAGCTAGCATGATGTTTTCATGGCTTGTCCATTTTTTGATGTCATTGCTATGCTAGATCATTGCACATCCCGGTACACCGCCGGAAGCATTCATATAGAGTCATATCTTTGTTCCAGTATCGAGTTGTAAGTAAATAAAAGTGTGATGATCATCATTATAGAGCATTGCCCCATAAAAAAAAGAAAAAAGAAAAAAAGGAAAGGCCAAAGAAGCCTAAATAAAAAAAGGGGGCCAAAGAAGCCCACCCAAAAAAAGAAAAAAAAAGAAAAAAAAAGAAAAGAAAAGGGGCAATGTTACTATCCTTTTTCCACATTTGTGCTTCAAAGTAGCACCATGTTCTTCATATAGAGAGTCTCCTATGTTGTCACTTTCATATACTAGTGGGAATTTTTTATTATAGAACTTGGCTTGTATATTCCAACGATGGGCTTCCTCAAATGCCCTAGGTCTTCATGAGCAAGCAAGTTGGATGCACACCCACTTAGTTTTCAGTTTGAGCTTTCATACACTTATAGCTCTTAGTGCATCCGTTGCATGAAAATCCCTACTCCTTGCATTGACATCAATTGATGGGCATCTCCATAGCCCGTTGATTAGCCGCGTCGATGTGAGACTTTCTCCCTTTTTTGTCTTCTCCACATAAACCCCCATCATTATAATCTATTCCACATATAGTGCTATATCCATGGCTTGCGCTCATGTATTGCATGAGGGCTGAAAAAGCTGAAGCGCGTTAAGAAGTATGAACGAATTGCTCGGCTTGTCATCGGGGTTGTGCATGATGGGAGCATTTGTGTGACAAAAATGAAGCATGGCCAAACTATATGATTTTGTAGTGATAAGCTTGCTTTGGCCTTGTTGTTTTGAAAAGACATGATTGCTTTATTGGTACGCTCGAAGTATTATTGTTTTTATGTAAAATGATGGACTATTGCTTTGAATCATTCGTGTCTTAATATTCATGCCATGATTAGATATATGATCAAGATTATGCTAGGTAGCTTTCCACATCAAAAATTATCTTTTTTATCATTTACCTACTCGAGGACGAGCAGGAATTAAGCTTGGGGATGTTGATACGTCTCCGTCGTATCTATAATTTTTGATTGTTACATGCCAATATTCTTCAACTTTCATATACTTTTGGCAACTTTTTATATTATTTTTGGGACTAACATATTGATCCAGTGCCCAGTGCCAGTTCCTGTCTGTTGCATGTTTTATGTTTCGCAGAAACCCAATATCAAACGGAATCCAAACGGGATAAAAACGGACGGAGAATTATTTTGGAATATTTGGGATTTTCTGGAGGAAGAATCAACGCGAAACGGTACCCAAGGTGGCCAGGAGATAGGGGGGCGCGCCCTCCCCCCTAGGCGCGCCTGGCACTCTCCTGGGCCACCCGTGAGGTGGTTGACGCTCTTCTTTTTCCGCAATAAAGCTAATTTTATGAGAAAAATTTGGGCGAAAGATTCACCCCAATCGGAGTTACGGATCTACGGATATAAAAGAAATGGTGAAGGGGGAGAATTGGAGCACGCGGAAACAGAGAGATAGGTCCAATCTCGGAGGGGCTCTCGCCCCTCCCACGCCATGGGAGCCAAGGACTAAAGGGGAAACCCTTCTCCCATCTAGGGAGGAGGTCAAGGAAGAAGAAGAAGAAGGGGGCCTCTCTGCCCCTTGCTTCAGGTGGCGCCGGAGCGCTGCCGGGGGCCATCATCATCACCGCGATCTTCACCAACACCTCCGCCATCTTCACCAACATCTCCATCACCTTCCCCCATCTATATTCAGCGGTCCACTCTACCGCATCCCGCTGTACCCTCTACTTGAACATGGTGCTTTATGCTTCATATTATTATCCAATGATGTGTTGCCATCCTATGATGTCTGAGTAGATTTTCGTTGTCCTATCGGTGATTGATGAATTGCTATGATTGGTTTGAGTTGCATGTTTTATTATTGGTGCTGTCCTATGGTGCCCTCTGTGTCACGCAAGTGTGAGGGATTCCCGCTGTAAGGTTTGCAATATGCTTATGATTTGCTTATGGTGGGTGGCGTGAGTGAACAGAAGCACAGACCCGAGTAAGTAGGTCATTTGCGTATGTGATAAAGGGGACTTGATACTTTAATGCTATGGTTGGGTTTTAGCTTAATGATCTTTAGTAGTTGCGGATGCTTACTAGAGTTCCAATCATAAGTGCATATGATCCAAGTAGAGAAAGTATGTTAGCTTATGCCTCTCCCTCAAATAGAATTGCAATAGTGATTACCGGTCTAGTAACATAGTCAATTGCCTAGGGACAATTTCACAACTCCTACCACCACTTTTCCACACTCGTTATATTTACTTTATTGCTTCTTTATCTAAACAGCCCCTAGTTTATATTTATGTGTTCTTTATTATCTTGCAAACCTATCAAACAACACCTACAAAGTACTTCTAGTTTCATACTTGTTCTAGGTAAAGCGAACGTCAAGCGTGCGTAGAGTCGTATCAGTGACCGATAGGACTTGAGAGAGTATTTGTTCTACCTTTAGCTCCTCGTTGGGTTCGACACTCTTACTTATCGAAAGAGGCTACAACTATCCCGTATACTTGCCGGTTATCACGCGACACCTTGATCTCCATCGAAGCATCGTTGTCGTCTAGCCAACTATTGTTACTACGGCTATCGCTACCGCTTAGTGATAAAGTAAAACAATTACATGGTGATTGCACTGCATACAATAAAGCGACAACCATATGGCTCCTGCCAGTTGCCGATAACTTTGTTACAAAACATGATCATATCATACAACAATTTATATCACATCATGCCTTGACCATATCACATCATAGCAAGCCCTGCAAAAACAAGTTGGACGTCCTCTAATTTGTTGTTGCAAGTTTTACGTGGCTGCTACGGGCTTCTAGCAAGAACCGTTCTTACCTACGCATCAAAAACCACAATGATTTTTCGTCAAGTGTGTTGTTTAACCTTCAACAAGGGACCGGCCGTAGTCAAACTTGATTCAACTAAAGTTGGAGAAACAGACACCCGCCAGCCACCTTTGTGCAAGAGCATGTCGGTAGAACCTGTCTCATGAACGCGGTCATCTAATGTCGGTCTGGGCTTCTTCATCCAACAATACCGTCGAATCAAAGTAAGACGTTGGTGGCAAGCAGTATGACTATTATCGCCCGCAACTCTTTGTGTTCTACTCGTGAAAATAACATCTACGCGTAGAGCTGGCTCAGATGCCACTGTTGGGGAATGCAGCAATTTCAAAAAAAATCCTACTATCACACAAGATCTATCTAGATGATTGCTACGTCTTAGGCTTGCGTTGGTTTTCCTTGAAGAGGAAAGGGTGATGCAGCACAGTAGCATAATTATTTCCCTCAGTTTTTGAGAACCAAGGTATCAATCCAGTAGGAGGCTCCTCACAAGTCCCACGAACCTACACAAAAAACAAAGAACTCGCAACCAACGCGATAAAGGGGTTGTCAATCCCTTCACGACCACTTGCGAAAGTGAAATCTGATAGAGATAATATGATAAGATAAATATATTTTTGGTATTTTGTGATATAGATTGGAAAAGTAAAGATGCAAATAAAAGTAGATTGAAAGCGTATATGATAAAAGATAGACCCGGGGGCCATAGGTTTCACTAGAGGCTTCTCTCAAGATAGCATAAGTATTACGGTGGGTGAACAAATTACTGTCGAGCAATTGATAGAAAAGCGAATAATTATGAGATTGTCTAGGCATGATCATGTATATAGGCATCACGTCCGTAACAAGTAGACCTACTCCTGCCTGCATCTACTACTATTACTCCACACATTGACCGCTATCCAGCATGCATCTAGAGTATTAAGTTCATAAGAACAGACTAACGCATTAAGAAAGATGACATGATGTAGAGGGATAAACTCATGCAATATGATATAAACCCCATCTTTTTATCCTCGATGGCAACAATACAATGTGTGCCTTGCTGCCCCTGCCGTCACTGGGAAAGGAC
The DNA here is from genome assembly GCF_002162155.2 of Triticum dicoccoides. Taxonomy (NCBI): domain Eukaryota; kingdom Viridiplantae; phylum Streptophyta; class Magnoliopsida; order Poales; family Poaceae; genus Triticum; species Triticum dicoccoides. The sequence continues at coordinate 605,950,628 of NC_041389.1, forward strand.
ACCGCAAGATTGAACCCAAAGCTAAGCACTTCTCCCATGGCAAGAAATATCAATCTAGTATGCCAAACCAAACCGATAATTCGAAGAGACTTGCAAAGGTAACTCAATCATACATAAAAGAATTCATAGGAGATTCAAATATTTCTCATAGATAAACTTGATCATAAACCCACAATTCATCGGATCTCGACAAACACACCGCAAAAAGAGTTACATCAAATAGATCTCCACAAGAGAGGGGGAGAACATGGTATTGAGATCCAAAAAGAGAGAAGAAGCCATCTAGCTAATAACTATGGACCCGAAGGTCTGAGGTGAACTACTCACAACTCATCGGAAGGGCTATGGTTTTGATGTAGAAGCTCTCCGTGGTGGATTCCCCCTCCGGCAGAACGCCGGAGACGGCTCCAAGATGGGATCTCGCGGATACAGAAGGTTACAGTGGCGGAAATATTTCTTCGGTGGCTCCCTCGATGGTTTCGGGGTATATGGGTATATATAGGAGGAAGAAGTACGTCGGTGGATGCCTGAGGGGCCCACAAGACAGGGGGAGTGCCCTATAGGGGGGTGCACCGTCCACCCTCGTGGCTTCCTCGATTGCTTCTTGACTTGCACTCCACGTCCTCTGGATCATGTTCGTTCCAAAAATCACGCTCCCGAAGGTTTCATTCCGTTTGGACTCCTTTTGGTATTCCTTTTCTTTGATATACTGAAATAGGCAAAAAACAGCAATACAGGCTGGGCCTCCAGTTAGTAGGTTAGTCCCAAAAATGATATAAAAGTGTAAAGTAAAGCCCATAAACATCCAAAATAGGTAATATAATAGCATGGAACAATCAAAAATTATAGATATGTTGGAGACGTATCAGTGATGCATAGTAACGAGAGGGGAGAGTGTGTCCACGTACCCTCGTAGACCGAAAGCGGAAGCGTTAAGTAACGTGGTTTATGTAGTCGAACGTCTTCTCGATCCAACCAATCAAGTATCGAATGCACGGCACCTCCGCGATCTGCACACGTTCATCTCGGTGACGTCCCTCGAACTCTAGATCCAACTGAGGCCGAGGGAGAGTTCCGTTAGCATGACAACATGGTGACGGTGATGATGAAGTTACCGGCGGAGGGCTTCGCCTAAGCACTACAACGATATGACCGAGGTGGAAAACTGTGGAGGGGGGCACCGCACACTACTAAATATCAACTTGTGTGTCTATGGGGTGCCCCCCTCCCCCGTATATAAAGGAGGAGAGGAGGGGGCCGGCCGGCCACAAGGGGCGTGCCCAAAGGGGGGGGATCCTACTCCAAGTAGGAGTAGGTTCCCCCTTTCCTAGTCCAACTAGGAGGAGAAGGAAGGAGAGGGAGAGGGAGAGGAACGCGCCCCCTCCCCTTGTCCTATTCGGACTCCCCTTGGGGGGCACTGAGGGAGTCCTGGATAAGGGGGTATCCGGACAGCCAGACTATATTCATCGTCCGGACTATAGAAGCGTCAAGATACAAGACTCAAGACTTCGGCTCGTGTCCGGATGGGACTCTCCTTTGCGTGGAAGACAAGCTTGGCGATCTGGATATTATATTTCCTTCCTTGTAACCAACTCCATGTAAACCCTAGCTCTCCGGTGTCTATATAAACCGGAGGGCATGGTCCGTAGAAGGCCGATCACAATTACAATCATACCATCATAGGCTAGCTCTTAGGGTTTAGCCTCTACGATCTCGTGGTAGATCTACTCTTGTATTCCACATATCTTCAATATTAATCAAGCAGGAAGTAGGGTTTTACCTCCATCGAGATGGCCCGAACCTGGGTAAACATTGTGTCCCTTGCTTCCTGTTACCGTCAGCCTAAGACGCACAGATCGGGACCCCCTACCCGAGATCCGTCGGTTTTGACACCGACATTGGTGCTTTCATTGAGAGTTCCTCTGTGTCGTCGCTTCAAGACTTGATGGTGTCTTCAAGCGTTAACAACGCAGTCCAGGGTGAGACTTTTCTCCCCGGACAGATCTTCGTGTTCGGCGGCTTTGCACTGCGGGCCAATTCGCTTGGCCAGTTGGAACAGATCGATAGCTCCGCCCCTGGCCACCAGATCAGGTTCGGAAACTTGAACTACATGGCAGATATCCGCGAAGACTTGATCTTCGACGGATTCGAGCCTGCGCGAGGAACACCGGACAGTCACGACGAGCACGGCCTAGACCTGCTATCGGACAATGCTCGGGGCATCATCCCTGAAGCTGCCTCGGATCTACATCCAGGGCATGTTGCGTGGCCTATGGACGGAGGGCTGGACCCCGCCCCACAGGCCGCACACTCATCGACGGTGGAGCCGAACACAGGTCTCACCTCTGTGGAGGCCTGTAACCCTGGGCCCCCGGACTCTTATCCGGCCGTTGGCCCTGGCCCGCACACTCTCGAGCCAGCCGATCCAGGTTGGGCTCCGGTGATGGAGCTTATCGCTGCGGACATCTTTCAGCACTCGCCTTTTGGTGACATGCTGAACTCATTAAAATCTCTCTCTCTCTTTCAGGAGGCTCTGAGCCGAACTATGTCCGGCTTGAGTGGGAAGCAGGCGGCAAATGAATTCGCTGCCCACCCACCACCCACTTTGTCGCCACGATCAATGATTTAACCGACGTGCTCGACTTCGACTTCGAAGACATCGACGGTATGGACGACGACGCAGGAGTCATACAGGAGCCACCGCTCGCAGGGCGGTGGACAGCCACCTCTTTAAACAATATGTACATGGTGGACACTCCGAAAGAAACCAACGGCGACGAGGCAGTGGAGGACAACCCCTAGGGAGGAAAAGCAAAATATGGGCGTCTCCGACGCCACTCCAAACCCCGCCACATCAATACCGGTCCCGAAGATGATCCGGATAGTACCGAAGAGGAATACAGTCCTGATCAGCCGACCATCAAGCAGGCCGTACATGCCACGGTGGGATACTTGGAGAGGGACAACTATACACCCCCCTCCGAAGACGAGGTAAGCCTCGACAATGACGAATTCGGCGTGCCTGAAGACCCAGTGGAACAAGTTCGCTTTAGGCGACGACTCATAGCCACTGCAAAGAGTCTGCAAAGGAAGCAAGAGCAGCTTAAGGCCGAACAGGATTTGCTAAACGGTGGACCAAGATCCTGGCCACCGAGAAGTACGGACTCGACTGCCCTAACAAAGGGCACACGCGGCACAACTGGCTACCTCAACCTAAGCCGGAAAATCAAAGGCACACAACCCGACGTCCGCACACCACTACGGTCCAAACCAGCAAGAAGGATACACGAAGAAGCAGCCTCAAGCCCCGGCGCAACGGTCATAAACGGCAAATCAGGGAAGCTGGTATCAAGTTCACCAAATCCCAGTCCGGTCAACAGACAAAGAACAGCTCAAGCCTATTCGGCCCATGCCACGAACTCGATCAGCCGTGCGAAATTCACGGTACTCCCAAAAGATCGGCAAAACATACTAATAGAGAATGCCGGATCTCCAAAGTAAAGCAACCGGGCGTGTGCCGGAAACATTGAGGGGAGGCGCTTAGTCAAAGCCCCCCCCCCCCAGCACAACAGTACGGCCGATCGCCCCCTACCATACAAACCACAGCAATTCAATTGCATACCCCCAGACCTAACAGTCCAGGGGCTCCTCAAACAATAAAGCCCAGCGGGCGTGCAAATAGCACTTTCTATAAGGTGTCAGGCACAAAGGCCAGGATCATTGGCCCGCCGCCCTAACGGTTGTTTTCAGATAACCAAATAAGGTTGCGCCTTCGGTGCATTCCCCCTATACGGTATCAAACCATATGCTAACAGGACGAACCACGTTGGCTAGATTCCACGTGGTTAATCATCAGGCCAGCACCGGTAATACACTCACGCCTGCGTGTAGAGCCAAACCCCGCCCTTAGAAGCGGAGATCATACAGCTGCCAGAGTAGCAAGTTGCCCATGCCTGTCAATATTTTGATATGACAGCCAACTATCCGGACACCAACCAAGGAGTCCGGGCTGCTTCTCGAATAGCGGCTGGGGTCACCAGGGTCCGATCAGGAACCTTTGGACCAACCACAGGAGGACGTTCGGCGCCCTCCGCGCACTTACCTTCACAAACTAACTTTTGTGCAGAACAGGTTTGTCGGCGTGAAGTCGGCCCGGACACACAAGGACAGGACCATGCAGGTAGACGGTAGTTCGGATTCACTTTCGATCCATTCACAGCCCCCTCCAGTCCATCCACCACAGGTTCCGCCAGAAAACCATCTCTTTTTCATAATCATAAATCGCATTCATATGCATGGACATATCATATCACTTCAATGCGTAGACTTAACTAAACATGCACCGGTCGTCGTTTATCATCGATGCCTCTTTGCCATAAAGGTGGCAGCCACGGTTTGTGTTATGCCCGGTTATGCCAGGGGCTCCACAGTACGGCGATAAAGTCCGACCACCTTCTCGGTCGCTCGGCACCCCGAACTTATAGCACTATATGCATCAGCTCCGAATCATGTCTTGGGTCATTGGTTGGGTTTGCCCGGCTCCCATGTTTTGGTACCTTATGTTCCGTTCCGTCGGCTAAGGTAGCGCTGGGAGAACTACTGCGATTGTGTCCCGGCTCTGTCGGACAAGCACCTTAGTAGAGAAAGCCGAAAACTAACTATCATGATGCGGTGAGAGCTGGTCAGCTGTTCGAGAGGTTGCAAAATCCTTAAAGATTTATTCCGCATAACGCCACTATAAAATGCAGATTGCGACGGATCGGTCTACTGATCAGGCGCCAATAGAGCCCCTAGTCCGGCCTTTCGGACACTAGGGGCTGCGAAGACCATACTCGAATTCCTATGGCTAAGTGAGAGTAGTAAAGCCCTATAGTCTGATTGCCTGGTTCGTGGTGAGAAACGCATCCTTATAAGGACCCAACCATGGGATAAAGAGTGTTCAGAAATACCCCGAACACCCCCGTACTTCTCACGTGGGGGCTGAAGCCGACGACTGGCCAACTCTCAGAATTTACATACAATAAACAGCCGCAAAGGGAGAACACATGTTCAAACCAAATAGGCAACATATAATAAAAGTGCCATTATTCCATATTACAAACATTGGCAAAAATGCCCTCAGGGAAATATAATGTCTTTGGTGCACTTATCCGCTGCCAGGCGGGCACCCTTCATTACACCTTCATAATACAGTTCGGGCTTGCGATGCTCCTTACCCTCTGGTGGCCCCTCAGTTATCAGCTTTTCCGCGTCAAGCTTCCCCCAATGCACTTTTGCATGGGCAAGCGCCATTCGCGCACCTTCTATACAGACTGATCGCTTGATAATATCAAGCCGAGGACAGGCGCCAACAATCCGCTTGACGAGTCCGAAGAAACTGCTGGGAATTGGCTCTGCAGGCCACAGCCGGATGACCAAGTCCTTCATGGCTAGTTCGGCCGCCTGGTGCAGTTCGACCAGCTGCTTCAGCTGATCGATAAAAGGCACCGGATAGTTCGGCGCTAGATACTGAGACCAAAAGTTCCTCCCCGCAGACTCCCTCTCCTCGGACCGGTAAAATTGGGCTGCATCTGATATGCTGCGAGGCAGATCCGCAAACGCCCCTGCAAAATCAAGAATTCAGCTTGCCGCTTAGAGTTCTCCATCTTAAAATATCCTAACGTCCATAGATACAACAGGCCTTACCAGCCGCAACTTTCCGGGCCTCCTGAATGTCCCGTATAGCAACTCAGGCTTCTTCCCAAGCATCTTCCGCGGCTTGGAGAGCTTGGGCGAGTTCGGATTCTCTCCCTACTAGACTCTGCTCCAAGCTCTCGCTTTTCGTCACAGCATCCTGAAGCTCCCGCTCAGCTATGACGACCCTGGCCTCGTGTTTTTCATGCAGCGCCTATTCGGCGGCAGCCTTCTCTTGGGCATCAGCCGCTGCCTTCTTCAGTGCCTCATATTCGGCACTCGCTCCTAGGGCGTATAACATAAATACTTTTCAATAGGCACACTTTTGATTTGTGCCCAACGCAAGACAATGTTCAAACATACCTTGCCTCTCCTCAAATTGCTTCTTCACACGGCTAAGTTCTTCTTTGCCCGTTTCAGGCTCTCTTTCAGTTCGGACACTTCCGCATCATGAGCGGCCATCCTCTCCGCAGACGCCTGTTCTCACAAACATGGGTATACATCATTAAAAGTTTTTATTACAACTGAGGATTTGATCCCCTGTCCGGCTCTCTTTCTCCGAACAGTGTATCAGGGGCTACTCCTCATATCATACCAATTCTTTAAAGGTTCCTTAGAAACCATACCTCAAAGGACTTTATAAGGCCAAGACAGGACTCATTCAGCCCGCTTTCGGTAACCTGAATCTTTCCAACCACCGTACCCATAAGGGTCCGATGTTCATCGACGACGGATGCATTCTTTAACGCTGTCAACAGGCCACCCGACAGCTCTACGTAGACAGAGGTTGCCGCTGGAATGGTGAAACCTCCCTCCATGGAGGATGGCCGCTTGCCTGATCCTGGAGCATTAGAGGCCTCCAGAACTTTATCCGGCCCCGAGTCTCTTTGAGACGACACCTCGGTGTCGCGCCCGGACTTCGGAAAAGGAGTCCTCGGAGGCGTCTCGCTCGCCACAGCATTCGAGCTCAACGAATCCTCCGATGAGGATTGTCCGGCAGGAGACCTTACCGGGCTTTATGAGATGTGGCGACTGTTAAAACTACTATACCCGTACGACCCTGGATACATAGGCGTATTCAGATTTGTTACTTACGATCTTCCCAGAGGCTGGGCCTCGGGATCCCACTCAGGGTTGTTATCTGTAGCCAGGGTGGATGCCTCTGGAGGGGAACCTCCCCCTCTCTTGGGCGACTCGGCCTCCAGGGGCGGGGAAGATGCACGCTTCTTCCCGCTTGCAGAGCGAGGCTCGTCCTCATCTGCCTCCTCCTCTTAGTTTTCGGAAGAAGGAGCGTCGCTGGAGCCTTCGGTCCTGGTAGCCTCGTGACAGCGGAGGCCACTCCGGGTCTTCTTGACCTGCTTGGAGGCCTCCTTCTTGGGCGCCTTGTAAGGTGCAGGGACCAGCATCTTCGTCAGAAGAGGTCCGGCTGGTTCCTCCAGCAGCGAGGACGGACATTGTATCCGCTCCACCCTTTTTATCCACCCCTAAAGCCACAATGAAGCACGATTAAAACGTCCCCCTCATGATATGCCAGCTGAAGCCTGGAGGGACAGGGCGTGGCTATATCTTACCGGGCATGCACGATGGGATAATTGATACCCCCGGTCCTCAGAAGAGTCCGGCCATGATTTGCTGGACTTAAAGAGCACCTTCCAGATATCCTCGTGGGAGGAATCATAGAGCTCCCGGAGGGTTTGGTGCTCGGATGGGTCGAATTCCCATAAAGTACAGGCTCGACGCTGGCAAGGGAGAACCAGGCGAACTAGCATCACCTGGACCACGTCAACAAGCTTGACGTCCTTGTCGACCATATTCCGAACACGCGTCAGGAGCAGTGTCAGCTCATCAGACGAGCACCAGTTCGGGCCCTTCTTGAGCTAGGACGTAAGCCGCAGTGGAGCCATGATATGCCAGCTGAAGCCTGGAGGGACAGGGCGTGGCTATATCTTACCGGGCATGCAGGATGGGATAATTGATACCCCCGGTCCTCAGAAGAGTCCGGCCATGATTTGCTGGACTTAAAGAGCACCTTCCAGATATCCTCGTGGGAGGAATCATAGAGCTCCCGGAGGGTTTGGTGCTCGAATGGGTCGAATTCCCATAAAGTACAGGCTCGACGCTGGCAAGGGAGAACCAGGCGAACTAGCATCACCTGGACCACGTCAACAAGCTTGACGTCCTTGTCGACCATATTCCGAACACGCGTCAGGAGCAGTGTCAGCTCATCAGATGAGCACCAGTTCGGGCCCTTCTTGAGCTAGGACGTAAGCCGCAGTGGAGCTCCGGATCTAAACTCAGGAGCTGCTGCCCATTCTTCGCCGCGTGGTTCGGTGATATAAAACCACTGCTGCTGTCATCCCTTGACGGAGTCGCTAAAAGTGCCCTTCGACCAAACGACCTTGGGCATCTTGCTCACCATGGCGCCGCCGCACTCGGCGTGTTCGCCACTCACCACCTTGGGCTTCACATTGAAAATCTTCAGCCACAGGCCGAAGTGAGGTGGAATCCGGAGGAAGGCCTCGCACACGACGATGAACGTCGAGATATTGAGAAAAGAGTTGGGGGAAAGATCGTGAAAGTCAATCCCGTAGTAATACATGACTCCTCGAACAAATGGGTGGAGGGGAAACCCGAGGCCGCGGACAAAATGGGGAAGGAACACGACTCTCTCGTGGGGCTCCGGAGTAGGGACAACCTGTCCCGCCGGTGGGAGACGGTGGCCAATCTTCTTGTACAGATACCCGTCTTCTCGGAGCCTCTTGATATCCTTCTCCCGGACGGTAGAGGCCATCCATTTGCCTCCTGCTCCAGATCCGAACATCTTAGAAAAACCTCTCTTTGATGGAGTAGAAGAGTGCTTGGGCGTTGGGGCTCGAGCAGAGGGGAATGAGTTAGCGGAAGGAGAAGGCGTGGGTAAAATAGGAAGACGCCCTATCTCTTTATAAGAAAAGGTAAGAGCTTTTTTGCGCCTCCCCACTTGCCTAGTGGAACCCGCTCGTCTCCCACTCGCCGTGATTAGCGGTACGGTGGGTTACCCATACCCGTATTGATGAGAATCCTGTGATAAGGACACGATCTTCGCTTCGACAAGACGTGCTAAGGAAACCACCTTGCAGTATACGTTGTGGCTGGTAGTGGAAAAACAGTTCGATCTGACCGAAAGGGCATGCCACGTCGTCTAAAAATTGTCAACTGAAGTATAATTATCTCTACGGTGGTATGTGAAGATTGTTTTGCAGATCCGCACACGGCCTACGTGTTCGATAGTAACCTTGGAGTATTCGGAGGACGAACCTGCCTTGCAATGCCGAAGACAAGACTGCGTGCCAAACACATCGTCATTGAAGCCTGATTCAGGGGCTACTGAGGGAGTCCTGGATAAGGAGGTATCCGGACAGTCGGACTATATTCATCGTCCGAACTATAGAAGCGTCAAGATACAAGATTCAAGACTTTGGCTCGTGTCCAGATGGGACTCTCCTTTGCGTGGAAGACAAGCTTGGCGATCCAGATATTATATTTCCTTCCTTGTAACTGACTCCATGTAAACCCTAGCTCTCCGGTGTCTATATAAACCAGAGGGCATGGTCCTTAGAAGGCCGATCACAATTACAATCATACCATCATAGGCAAGCTCTTAGGGTTTAGCCTCTACGATCTCATGGTAGATCTACTCTTGTATTCCACATATCTTCAATATTAATCAAGCATGAAGTAGGGTTTTACCTCCATCGAGAGGGCCCGAACCTGGGTAAACATTGTGTCCCTTGCTTCCTGTTATCGTCAGCCTAAGACGCACAGATCGGGACCCCCTACCCGAGATCTGCCGGTTTTGACACCGACAGGCACCTCCTGGTGTGGCCCTCTCTCTCCCCTAAAGGCCCACTAAGGCCCATTACTTCCCGGGGGGTTTCGGTTACCCTCCGGCACTCCGGTTTTATCCGAAACTATCTGGAACACTTCCGATGTCCGAATAACATGGTCCAATATATCAATCTTTATGTCTCGACCATTTAGAGACTCCTCGTCATGTCCGTGATCTCATCCGGGACTCCTAACAACCTTCGGTACATCAAATCACATAAACTCATAATACCAACCGTCATCGAACGTTAAGCGTGCGGACCCTATGGGTTCGAGAACTAGGTAGACATGACCGAGACACCTCTCCGGTCAATAATCAATACCGGAACCTGGATGCTCATATTGGTTCCTACATATTCTACAAAGATCTTTATCGGTCAAACTGCATAACAACATACGTTGTTCCCCTTGTCATCGGTATGTTACTTGCCCGAGATTCAATCGTTGGTATCATCATACCTAGTTCAATCTTGTTACCGACAAGTCTCTTTACTCGTTTCGTAATACTTCATTTGTAACTAATTCATTAGTCACAATGCTTGCAAGGCTTATAGTGATGAGTATTACCGAGAGGGCCCAGAGATACCTCTCCGAAACATGGAGTGACAAATCCTAATCTCGATCTATGCCAACCCAACAAATACCTTCGGAGACACCTGTAGATCACCTTTATAATCACCCATTACATTGTGACATTTGGTAGCACATAAAGTGTTCCGTCGGTATTCGGGAGTTACATAATCTCATAGTGTGAGGAACATGTATAAGTCATGAAGAGACCAGTAGCAATGAAACTGTAACGATCATAATGCTAAGCTAACGGTGGGTCATGTCCATCACATCATTCTCCTAATGATGTGATCCCGTTCATCAAATGACAACACATGTCTATGGTTAGGAAACATAACCATCTTTGATTTAACGAGCTAGTCTAGTAGAGGCATACTAGGGACAATATGTTTTGTCTATGTATTCACACATGTACTAAGTTTCCGGTTAATATAATTCTAGCATGAATAATAAACATTTATCATGATATAAGGAAATAAATAATAACTTTATTATTGCCTCTAGGGCATATTTCCTTCAAATTTGTTCACTAAATCAAGTAAAAAATTAGAACTTTCATAATAGAGAAATTCCAAATTGTAGAAACTTGTTCTCTAGAACATGGTAAATTTTACAGAAACAATGTTATTTATTGATCATATGGAAAATTTATAAAGAGTTTGTCTCATGCAGCGTGGCAAAATTTAGAAAAATTATAGTAGTCACTTGGCAAATCTTTTGTAAAATTGGTCTAAACAACATGGCAAGTTGTGGAAAAAAATTTGGACCTGTCACACGACAATTTGTCGGTAAAAGTGTGTGTTTGTACATCATGGAAAAAAATCACAATGTTTTCCTCATATATCATGGCACATTTTCTTTTAGGAAATTTGAATAATCATTTGGCAAACTTATTACACAATTTTAATTTTCTTCGTATACACCAATGGGAAATTATTTGAACATTCCACGATAAATTTTTAAACACACCATGGCAATTAGATACATTATTTCTATGATTAAATTGCCATTCGATCATTAGATACATTTCAAAAATTTCCATGGCAAACTTCTACAAAATGCTACTGTTGTATGTGTCAAAAACATCTATTGGGATCACTCTGCAAATTCAACATATTATGTTTCCCCAAATATGGCAAATTTTCATGCAAATTATGATATTTCCCCACGACAATTTATGTTTTGAATGTCTCCGTGCTGAATTAAGACGTGTGTTTCCCATGGTAATTGGTTTCTATTCATCATGGCAATTTTACACCATTTTTTTTTGCCGTAATGACAAACTTACACACATTTTCCACTACTATTATTTTTTAGAATGATTGTATGTTTTTTTTTCATGCACATCATGGCATTTCTTTATCGTACATAGAATGACAAAATTCTCATTACCATGGGCATATTTTTCGTACATACTATCTAAACTATTTGAACATGGTAAATTTAGAATTAGTTTTCTTCCGAAAACATGGCCAATGTACAAAATATATTTAATTTTCAAATGGCATACTCTACAAATTTTTTTCTCTCATGGCAATTAATTTATAGTTTTGTCGTGGTTACTTTTTACAATGCCAAACTAAAGAAATGGCAAACTATAATGTGTCCCCACATCAATTTATGTTTCCACTGTCTGTGTGAAGATTTTAAAATGTGTTTCTTTGCCATGATAATTGGTTTCTATGCAACATGGCAACTTTGCCCCGTATTTTTCATCATGACAAACTTACACACATTTTGCCACTAATGTCATTTTTAAATCAAGACAAGTGTTTTTAGCTGCATCATGGCATTTTGATTGTAGAGAGCATGACAAATTCTTTTTACCACATGCATTTGTTTTGTACATACTATGTCAATTATTTGAACATGGAAAAATCAAGATTTTTGTAAATATGGCAAATTTATAAAATATTTCAGTGCTCGCATGGCAAAATCTATGGTTTTTTTATCTCCACACGTGGCAAATTTTGAAAATTTGTTTTTAATGGACACATTTCTATTTCAAAATACTTTTTTATCATGTATTTAGAACACATCTTAAGGCTCACATGGTAACTCTATGAACTTCGTTCTACACAGATGGGAACTTTGATTATTTTTTCTTACCATCACATGGTAATTTCAATACATTTCTTCAATTTCCAAAACATGGCAAAGGACAATAAATATTTTTGCCATTATTTTCTTGCAACATGACAATTTTACTTTACGAACCTCGGCAAATATGCTTAGCGGGCGATGGAAAATATACTATTTTTATTCGCCACTAACCATGGCAAATTTATTTCATTTATCGTGGCAATTTTTTGCAACATGGCAAATTTACCTTTTATGAACCATTTCAATTTGTTATTTGGGACCACGACAATTTTACTAAACAATCGACGGTATACTATTTTATTTTATTTTCTAACATGGCATATTTATAAGCTTATCCATGGTAAATTTATTTTTGGAAACACGCAAATTAATTTTTTGCTCCATGGTGAAATTATTTTTTGGAACATGGCACATTTGTTGAAACAAACCATTCTAAATTCTTTCTTTTACCCTATGGAAAAAAATAGAACATACCCTAGGAAATTTGTTTTCATGAAAGTGATTTTCATAGAAATGATTCAATTGTTTTTCATCATCTTTACGAAATAACTTAAGTTCAAACATAACTATTAAGTTTTCTTTTTTATGTTTTTAGGATAGGGCATATTTAGTTAAGGCAAACTTATATTCAAACATCCCC
>NC_041389.1:605963677-605966891 GCF_002162155.2 Triticum dicoccoides
TACAAGTTTTTCTCTCTACATTAGCCACGGCAATTTACTATGCATGAATTTTTTGGTAATGTACTAGACGTCGGCAATATTTTTGTGTACAACATGGCAATAAAATTCTGTACACTCCGTGATTTTTCTGTTGTTGTATATTAAATAATGATGGATAGTTGTTTACATTTTTTTATATTTTTTGTGCAAAAGGGAATTGTGTTGGGCCATAATGCTTACCAAAAGGCCTGGCTACCAAGAAGTTAAGGTAGAAGGATATTTTCAAGAGCCTAAATTCTGAAGGGGTCCTCAAGGAGGAATAACAAACACCCCCCCCCCCTCCCCGTCCCCTCGTGCAAGTTATTGGCTGGCTGATTCGAGGTGGGATACTTTCTCCCCCTTTTTGTTAAACTTTTCTGTTTTCCTATTCTTTTAATTTTTGCTTCGGCATTTCAAAAAAGATTTGAATATCAGAAAATCTTCATCAATTGGAAAAGATGTTCCTGAATTTCAAAAAGTGTTCACGGATATGAAAAATGCTCTCGAATTTCAAAAATATTCACAATTTATTCCAAAATTTAAAAATGTTCAAGATTTCAAAAAGTAAACATGTTTTTAAGTTTAATAAAAAATGAATTTGACAATAATCTGATGAACAAATCTTGAATTTGATGAATATTTTCTGGAATTTGATGAACATATTTTGAAAATCATGAAAAAATAATCACATGTGATGATCATGTTTTGAATTTGATGAAGAAATTTTGAATCAATGGACTTTTTTTGTATTTGTTAAACTTTTTCTGAAATTGACGAACATATTTCCAAAGTGATTAACATTTTCCAAAAACGACGATTCTTTTCTATTTCATTAAAAAAATCATGATTTTTAAAAATGTTGCAAATTTAAAAAAAATCATCAAAAAATGCAAAAATATTCATCAATCAAAAGTTTGTTCATCAAATTTAAATTTTATTAATATAATTCAAAAAAAGAAATTGAAAACAGAAAAGAACGAACGAACGTAGCGACCGTCGGGGGGTGCGTGTTTGATCGACTCGCGTCGACCTACACGGGGAATAGGAACCCTAGAGATGCCTTCCTTGATTAGCTAGAGCTTCCAGTATTCTACGAACGAGTAGCGACTAGCGAGTCGTGAGTCCAACGATCTCATGCCTAACAATCCAACGACAATGTCGACGGAACGACGCGTTCGCAGGTGCAGCAGCACGGAGAGAGCGACAGCGCCGGCGACGGGACCCTTGCCGATCGATCTCCTGCTCGAGATCGTCGCGCGCTCCGACCTGACAACCGTCGTCCGCTGCGCCGCGACCAGCAGGATCGACCGTCGCGCCATCCTCGACCCCGCCTTCCGCCGCCGCCTCGCGCTCCGGTCCGCGGCCGATGGCGGCGGCTTCGACCCCGCCCTCCTCCTTGGACTCTCCTTCCTTCGGTGGACCAAATACAGCGTGGTGCCCGCCCGTCGCGTGATCCACACCGCATCTCCATCCAAGCACCGCGTCCACCTCGACACCGGTAGCAGCCTCTGGAAACCCTTCGAGTCCCTGGCGGCGCGCGACGGCCTGCTCCTCCTCCGGCGCTACAAAGTTCCTTCCACCAACCGAGTCTCCCTGGTCTCCCGGCCTCTTAGACCTGCGCGTCTGCAATACCGTCACCGGCCGCATCCCCCACCTGCCTCCCACCGGCGTGCGCGACGACTACCACGCGTTCCTCGGCAGCGGCGACGGCGGCAACGCCGGGAGCTCCGACGAGCTGCTCGTCGCGGACAATTACATGAAGTTCCAGATCTTCTCCCCGAAGAACTTCTTCGACGGTCAATGGGGAGCTGTCCGGGAAGCCCCCCTCCCCGAGCAGCGCCTGCCCCGTCTGTGTGCCTCCTCCCGCCCGGCCGTCGTCATCGGCCGCACCATCTACTGCCTCTGCCCTGCCAACTTCTGGGAACGGGAGAGGTCCCACAGGATCTTCGCTTGCGCTCTGGACGTCGACGCAGCGGAGGAGACGACGATACAGCTCCCGCCGGGCTCCTTCACTACCGGAAAAATGTCCTACCCCGACGGCCAAAACAATGCCGACGGCCACCGTCGGCCTACTTGGAGCTATGCCGACAACCACGTCTTGACCGTCGGCTTATCCTGGTCGTCGGGCTACACAGATCTAAGCCGACGGCACCCGTCGGCACAGAATGGCCGTCGGCCTAGCTGCGAACACGCCGACAGTGGCCGTCGGCATACCGGTGGGCCCGGCGACCCCGCCCGTGACCAGAGGCTAACGCCGTCAAATCTATGCCGACGGTCGGGACGGGCGGCCGTCGGCATATCTCTGCATGCCACGTCACCGATCCGCGGCGTAGATATGCCGACGGCAGCCGTCGGCATACCCGTCACGTCAGCGATCCGCGACACGCCGCCCACCTAAACCCTGCCGTCTCTATCGGCATGTTTTTATGCTTTTTTATGTATTATTATATTAAATGACATGTAGCATATGCTTTCTTATGTATTATTATATGAATATATATGTAGCTTGTAATTCTTTTCATAGATTATGAATATATATATATATATATATAGTTTGTATTTTTTTCGAGCACGTTAATAATGTATCGTCATGTTCTTTTGAATATATATAGGTCCTTATATTTTATTAAAATCAAAAATAGATATGCCGACAGAAGTTTTGTGGCGGTGGCAAACGCCCGGCACCCGTCTCCAGAGTGTGACCCCCTCACGTCCGCGGTGTGCCCCCTCACAGACGGAGCCGCCGCCGGCACCTGGAGGGCGGAAACAGCCGCATCGGGTCTATACAGAGGGGACGTTGCTCCCAAGTGTTTCTATTGGATGACCTACGACAACCGGGTGGTGTTATGGCATGTCCGAAGAGGCAGCACGCTTCTCCGGGGTGTGGCCCCCCTCACGGACGGCGCCGCCGCCGGCACCTGGAGGGGGAAAACGGATGCGTTAGATCTACACAGAGGGGATGTAGCTGTGGGTTTGGCCCGGATGTTGCTCCCAGGTGTCCCTCTGGGCTGACCAGACACAACCGGGTGGAGAGGTTCACTGGTCAAAGCCCGTCCGTGGGAACTCAAAGGGTTAGATCTCGTGGTCAACCGCTCCAGGGTTAGGCGGGACGGGGGCCCTGGGGGGGTAGCAATGCCACCGGAGCGTCGCACCGGGCCCTCATACATACGGGGTGGTGTTGTGGCATGTCGGAAGA
>NC_041389.1:605971315-605972031 GCF_002162155.2 Triticum dicoccoides
CCCTCCCCCTTCACTCAGCTGACCTACTAAGCTGCAGATCGAGCACGCGAGGCGGCGTCCATGGCGCTCCCAGACCCGCGACCAGGCCACAGCCTCGGCGGACGAAGCTGCTCAAGTTCGACGCCTCCCCTCCCCTCCTTCTGTGTTGTTCCGGGAGAGGAGAGGGCCGAGCGGTTAAAAAACATTAAAAATCTATATTAAATAATAATACATAAAAAAGGAAAAATATAACTAGAAAACTATTAAAAATTTTATATGAAATAATAATACATAAAAAAACATAAAAAGGAAAAACATAAACTATAAAAAACATTAAAAAAGGAAAAATGTAACTATGCCGACGGCAAAGCCGTAGGCATAGCTGCGGCCATAGAGGACGTGTCACACGGATCGGTGACGTGGCGTCTATGTCGACGGCAGCCATCGGCATAGATCGCCTTATCCCCTCGTGCAGCGCTGCTTCCACTCATTCTCCCAGCGCCCGGCCCCGCAACGACCCGAACTGCTCGCCGCCGCCACCGACTCCCCGCCCCTTGTCGCCGCCGCTGCACTCACCCCCGCCCCGCCGCCCACTCGCCTCGCCCGCGCCCCCTGCCGCCCCCACCCGCGTCGCTGATACGTCTCCAACGTATCTTTAATTTTGATTGTTCCATGCTATTATATTATCTGTTTTGAATGATTATGGGCTTTATTATACACTTTTGTATTACTTTTGG
>NC_041389.1:605973179-605973916 GCF_002162155.2 Triticum dicoccoides
TTGGCCCGGATGTTGCTCCCGGGTGTCCCTCTAGGCTGACTTGACATAACCGTGTGGATAGGTCCACTGGTCAAAGCCCGTCCGTGGAAATTCAAAGGGCTAGATCTCGTGGTCAACCGCTCGAGGGTTACGCGGGACGGGGGTCCTGGGGGGTAGCGATGCGACCGGAGCGTCGCACCGGCCCCTCATACATGCGGAGTGGTGTTGTGGCATGTACGAAGAGGCGGCACACGTCTCCGGGGTGTGGCCCCCTCATGGACGGCACCGCCGCCGGCACCTCGAGCGGGGAAACGGACATGTCGGGTCTACACGGAGGGGATGTAGCTGTGGGTTTGGCCCGGATGTTGCCCCCAGGTGCCCCTATGGGTTGACCTGACACAACCGGATGGAGAGGTCCACTAGTCAAAGCCCATCCGTGGGAAGTCAAAGGGCTAGATCTCGTGGTCAACCACCCACCCATCCTCTCTCCTTCCCTAATTCATTCATTCATTCCCATTCCCGTAGCCACTGCTGCCTCCGCCGCCCCCGCGCCAACCATCTCCCTTCGATGGACTTGGATCTGCCGCCGCCCCCACCCCCACCCTCACCGTCACCGACCCCCTCCCCCTTCACTCAGCTGACCTACTAAGCTGCAGATCGAGCACGCGAGGCGGCGTCCATGGCGCTCCCAGACCCGCGACCAGGCCACAGCCTCGGCGGACGAAGCTGCTCAAGTTCGACGCCTCCCCTCCCCTCCT
>NC_041389.1:605974825-606024708 GCF_002162155.2 Triticum dicoccoides
CTAGGGGAACCTCTCCCTCGACCTCCCTGTGAGGAGTCATCATCAAGTAGTCGGGGGAGGATTACGTGCTCGACCACTCCTACTAGGCATGCCGATGACCTTGCGTAGTAAACCCATGTCGTCGCCCTTCCCCTTGCCCATGTTCCACAAACCTGCATTGAAAAGAGAATAAACAATTAGTAGATTAATAAAATGAAGGAAAAGGCATAATAATAAGGAATAATAAACACATTAATAAAAAAGCATATAAAGGCATATTCCTAAACCATAGAAAAAAAAGTCTTGAAACGTACATCTGCTAGAACACATACGAATCATCACTCTTGTAACCTCTTTCTTAGTCGGTCTCATCATCACTATCAATCATATAATCTTCGTTCTTTGACGGGGGTGGAGGCTCTTTCTCGTCGTCAGCGTCTTCATTTAACTTTTCTAGCATAAGTATGTCATTTTCATTGACAATGGTCTGATACGTCTCCAATGTATCTATAATTTTTTATAGTTCCATGCTGTTATATTATCATTCTTGGATGTTTTACAATCATTTTATAGTCATTTTATATCATGTTTTGGTACTAACCTATTGACATAGTGCCTAGTGCCAGTTGCTATTTTCTGTATGTTTTTTACATTGCCGGAAATCAATATCAAATGGAGTCCAAACGCAACGCAACTCCTTGAGGATTTTTTTTTGGCCCAGAAGAAAGCCAACGGCCAAGGAAGCACGTGAGGAGCTGCTCGAGGTGAGTAGCACCCACCAGGGCGCGTCAGGAGGCCAGGCGCGGCATGGTGGGTTGTGGCCACCTCGGGTGCCCCCCGAACCGCCTCTTGGCTCATAAATACCCAAATATACCAGAAACCCTGGGGGAGTCGACGGAATATTGATCCAGCCGCCGTAGAGTCCAGAACCACCAGATCCAATCTAGACACCGTCATGGAGGGGTTCACCACTTTCATTGGTGCCTCTCCTATGATGCGTGAGTAGTTCTTTGTAGACCTACGGGTCCGTAGTTAGTAGCTAGATGGCTTCCTCTCTCTCTCTCTTGATTATCAAAATACAATGGTCTCTTGGAGATATATATGATGTAAGTCTTTTTGCAGTGTGTTTGTTGGGATCCGATGAACTTTGTGTTTATGATCAAATCTATGCTTTTATCCATTAAAGTTATTTGAGTCTTCTTTGATCTCTTATATGCATGATTGCTTATAGCCTTGTATTTCTTCTCCGATATTTGGGTTTTGTTTGGCCAACATGATCTATTTATCTTGCAATGGGAAGAGGTGCTTTGTAGTGGGTCCAATCTTACGGTGCTTGATCCCAGTGATAGAAGGGGAACCGACACATGTGTATCGTTGCTAATAAGGATAACAAGATGAGATTTATATCTTCCGCAATAGATAAACGGATCTATTCTACATCATGTCATCATTCGTATTGCATTACTCCATTTTCTCATGAACTTAATACACTAGATGCATGCTGGATAGTGATACGTCTCCAACATATCTATAATTTATGAAGCATTCATGCTATTTTATTATATGTTTTGAATGATTATGGGCTTTATTATGCACTTTATATTACTTTTGGGACTAACCTATTAACCGGAGGCCCAGCCCATATTGTTGTTTTATTGCCTGTTTCAGTATTTCGAAGAAAAGGAATATCAAACGGAGTCCAAACGGAATGAAACCTTCGGCAGCGTTATTTTTGGGAAGAATATCACCCATGAGACTTGGAGTTCACGTTAGAAGAGCCACGAGGAGGCCACGAGATAGGAGGGCGTGCGCCCCCCTACTGGGCGCGCCCCCCTGTCTCGTGGGCCCCTCGAGCACCCCCCCGACCGACTTCTTTCGCCTATATAAGCCTACGTACCCTAAAACCATCAAATATCAAGATAGATCGGGAGTTCCGCTGCCGCAAGCCTCTGTAGCCACCAAAAACCTCTCGGGAGCCCTTCCTGGCACCCTCCCGGAGGGGGGATCCTTCATCGGTGGCCATCTTCATCATCCTGGCGCTCTCCATGACGAGGAGGGAGTAGTTCACCCTCGGGGGGCTGAGGTTATGTACCAGTAGCTATGTGTTTGATCTCTCTCTCTCTCTCGTGTTACCTCTATGGCATGATCTTGATGTATCCCGAGCTTTTCTATTGTAGTTGGATCGTATGATGTTCCTCCCCCTCTACTCTCTTGTGATGAATTGAGTTTTCCCCTTTGAAGCTATCTTATCGGATTGAGTCTTTTATGAGAACACTTGATGTATGTCTTGCCGTGCTAATCTGTAGTGACAATGGGATATCA
Organism: Triticum dicoccoides; assembly: GCF_002162155.2. NCBI lineage: Eukaryota > Viridiplantae > Streptophyta > Magnoliopsida > Poales > Poaceae > Triticum > Triticum dicoccoides. The sequence goes on from NC_041389.1 coordinate 605,977,127, forward strand.
TGTGCCACTTGATGTATGTTTTGGTGACCAACTTGCGGGTTCCGCCCATGAACCTATGCATAAGGGTTGGCACATGTTCTTGATTCTCCGGTAGAAACTTTGGGCACTCTTTGAAGTACTTTGTGTTGGTTGAATAGATGAATCTGAGATTGTGTGATGCATATCGTATAATCATGCCCACGGATACTTGAGGTGACAATGGAGTATCTAGGTGACATTAGGGTTTTGGTTGATTTGTGTCTTAAGGTGTTATTCTAGTACGAACTCTTGAATAGATTGATCCGAAAGAATAACTTTGAGGTGGTTTCATACCCTACCATAATCTCTTTGTTTGTTATCCGCAATCAGTGGCTTTGGAGTGACTCTTTGTTGCATGTTGAGGGGTTGTTATATGATCTATCTATGTTATTATTGTTGAGAGAACTTGCACTAGTGAAAGTATGAACCCTACGCCTTGTTTCCTATCATTGCAATACCATTTACGCTCACTTTTATCACTTGTTACCTTGTTGTTTCTATAATTTCAGATTACAAAAACCTTTATCTGAAGGAAATATGCCCTAGAGGCAATAATAAAGTTATTATTTATTTCCTTATATCATGATAAATGTTTATTATTCATGCTAGAATTGTATTAACCGGAAACATAATACATGTGTGAATACATAGACAAACATAATGTCACTAGTATGCCTCTACTTGACTAGCTCGTTTATCAAAGATGGTTATGTTTCCTAACCATGGACAAAAGAGTTGTCATTTGATTAACGGGATCACATCATTAGGAGAATGATGTGATTGACTTGACCCATTCCGTTAGCTTAGCACTTGATCGTTTAGTACGTTGCTATTGCTTTCTTCATGACTTATACATGTTCCTGTAACTATGAGATTATGCAACTCCCGTTTACCGGAGGAACACTTTGGGTGCTACCAAACGTCACAACGTAACAGGGTGATTATAAAAGAGTACTACAGGTGTCTCCAAAGGTACATGTTGGGTTGGCGTATTTCAAGATTAGGTTTTGTCACTCCGATTGTCGGAGAGGTATCTTTGGGCCCTCTCGGTAATGCACATCACTATAAGCCTTGCAAGCAATGTAACTAATGAGTTAGTTACGGAATGATGCATTACGTAACGAGTAAAGAGACTTGCCAGTAACGAGATTGAACTAGGTATTGGATACCGACGATCGAATCTCGGGCAAGTAACATACCGATGACAAAGGGAACAACGTATGTTATTATGTGGTTTGACCGATAAAGATCTTCGTAGAATATGTGGGAGCCAATATGAGCATCCAGGTTCCGCTATTGTTTATTGACCGAGAATAGTTCTAGGTCATGTCTACATTGTTCTCGAACCCGTAGGGTCCGCACGCTTAAGGTTTCGATGACAGTTATATTATGAGTTTATGAGTTTTGATGTACCAAAGGAGTTCGGAGTCCCGAATGAGATCGGGGACATGACGAGGAGTCTCGAAATGGTCGAGACGTAAAGATCGATATATTGGACGACTATATTCGGAGTTCGGAAAGGTTCCGAGTGATTCTGGTATTTTTCGGAGTACCGGAGAGTTACGGGAATTCGGCCGGGAGTATATGGGCCTTATTAGGTCATACGGGAATAGAGGAGAGAGGCCAAAAGGAAGGAGGCCTGAGCCCCCCCCCTGGTCCGAATTGGACAAGGGGGCCAGCCCCCTTTTCCTTCTCCCTCTCCTCCTCTTTTCTTCTCCAACAAGGAAAGGAGGAGTCCTACTCCCGGTGGGAGTAGGACTCCCCCCTTGGTGCGCCTCCTCCATAGGCCGGCCGCCTCCCCCCTTGCTCCTATATATATGGGGGCAGGGGGGCACCCTAAAGACAACAACAATTGATCCTTGAGATCTATTATCCGTGTGCGGTGCCCCCCTCCACCATAGTCCTCCTCGATAATATTGTAGCAGTGCTTAGGCGAAGCCCTGCGACGGTAGAACATCAAGATCGTCACCACGCCGTCGTGCTGACGGAACTCTCCCTCGACACTCGGCTGGATCGGAGTTCGAGGGACGTCATCGAGCTGAACGTGTGCTAGAACTCGGAGGTGCCGTAGTTTCGGTGCTTGATCGGTCGGGCCGTGAAGACGTACGACTACATCAACCGCGTTGTTCTAACGCTTCCGCTTTCGGTCTACAAGGGTATGTAGATTACACTCTCCCCTCTCGTTGCTATGCATCACCATGATCTTGCGTGTGCGTAGGAAATTTTTGAAATTACTATGTTCCCCAACAGTGGCATCCGAGCCTAGGTTTTATGCGTTGATGTTATTTGCACGAGTAGAACACAAGTGAGTTGTGGGCGATACAAGTCATACTGCTTACCAGCATGTCATACTTTGGTTCAGTGGTATTGTTGGATGAAGCGGCCCGGACCGACATTACGCGTACACTTACGCGAGACTGGTTTTACCGCCGTGCTTCGCACACAGGTGACTAGCGGGTGTATGTTTCTCCAACTTTAGTGGAACCGAGTGTGGCTACGCCCTGTCCTTGCGAAGGTTAAAACAACATCAACTTGACAAACTATCATTGTGGTTTTGATGCGTAGGTAAGAACGGTTCTTGCTCAGCCCGTAGCAGCCATGTAAAACTTGCAACAACAAAGTAGAGGACGTCTAACTTGTTTTTGCAGGGCATGTTGTGATGTGATATGGTCAAGACGTGATGCTATATTTTATTTTATGAGATGATCATGCTTTGTTGAAGTTATCAGCAACTGGCAGAAGCCCTATGGTTGTCTCTTTGTTGCATAAGATGCAAGTGCCAAATAATTGCTTTACTTTATCGCTATATGATAGCAATAGTTGCAAGAGCAATAGTTGGCGAGACGATCATGTGACGACACATTGATATAGCTCAAGATGATGAAGATCATGGTGTCGTGCCGGTGACGATAGAGATCATGACAGTACTTTGGAGATAGAGATCAAAGGTGCAAGATGATCATGGCCATATCATGTCACATATTTTGATTGCATATGATGTTTATCTTTTATACATCTTATTCTGTTATGTTTGACAGTAGCATTATAAGATGATCTCTCGCTAATTATCAAGAAGTGTTCTCGCTGAGTATGCACCGTTGCGAAAGTTCTTCGTGCTGAGACACCATGTGATGATCGGGTGTGATAGGCTCTACGTTCAAATACAACGGGTGCAAAACAGGTGCGCACGCGGAATACTCAGGTTAAACTTGACGAGCCTAGCATATAACAGATATGGCCTCGGAACACGGAGACCGAAAGGTCGAGCGTGAATCATATAGTAGATATGATCAACATATTGATGTTCACTGTTGAAACTACTCCATCTCACGTGACGATCGGACATGGTGTAGTTGATATGGATCACGTAATCACTTAGAGGATTAGAGGGATGTCTATCTAAGTGGGAGTTCTTAAGTAATATGATTAATTGAACTTTAATTTATCATGAACTTAGTCCTTGTAGTATTTTGCAAATTATGTTGTAGATCAATAGCTCGCGTTGTTGCTTCCCTATGTTTTTGCTTCCCTATGTTTTTATATGTGTTCCTAGAGAAAACTAAGTTGAAAGATGTTGGTAGCAATGATGCGGATTGGATCCGTGATATGAGGTTTATCCTCATTGCTGCACAGAAGAATTATGTCCTTAATGCACCACTAGGTGATAGACCTATTGCAAGAGCAGATGCAGATGTTATGAACGTTTGGCTAGCTCAATATGATGACTACTTGATAGTTTAGTGCACCATGCTTAATGGCTTAGAATCGGGACTTCAAAGACGTTTTGAACGTCATGGACCATATGAGATGTTCCAGGAGTTGAAGTTAATATTTCAAGCAAATACCCGAGTTGTGAGATATGGAGTCTCCAACAAGTTCTATGGCTAAAAGATGGAGGAGAATCGCTCAACTAGTGAGCATGTGCTCAGATTGTCTGGGTACTACAATCGCTTGAATCAAGTGGGAGTTAATCTTCCAAATAAGATAGTGATTGACAGAGTTCTCTAGCCACCATCACCAAGTTAGTAGAACTTTGTGATGAACTACAGTATGCAAGGGATGACGAAAACGATTCCCAAACTCTTCGTGATGTTGAAATCGACGAAGGTAGAAATCAAGAAAGAGCATCAAGTGTTGATGGTTGACAAGATCAATAGTTTCAAGAAAAGGGCAAAGGGAAAGAAAGGGAACTTCAAGTAGAATGACAAGCAAGTTGTCACTCCCGCGAAGAAGCCCAAAGCTGGAACAAAGCCTGAAACTGAATGATTATACTGCAAAGGAAATGGTCACTGGAAGTGGAAATGCCTTGAATATTTGGTGGATAAGAAGGATGGCAAAGTGAACAAGGGTATATTTGATATACAGGTTATTGATGTGTACCTTACTAGTGTTTATAGTAGCCCCTGAGTATTTGATACTTGTTCGGTTGCTAAATTTTAGTAACTCGAAACAGGAGTTACAGAATAAATAGAGACTAGTTGAAGGGGAAGTGACGATGAGTGTTGGAAGTGGTTCCAAGATTGATATGATCATCATCGCACACTCCCTATACTTTCGGGATTAGTGTTAGACCTAAATAAATGTTATTTGGCGTTTGCGTTGAGCATGAATATGATTTGATCATGTTTATTGCGATACGGTTATTCACTTAAAGTCAAAGAATAATTGTTGTTCTATTTACATGAATAAAACCTTCGATGGTCATACACCCAATGAAAATAGTTTGTTGGATCTCGATCGTAGTAATACACATATTCATAATATTGATGCCAAAATATGCAAAGTTGATAATGATAGTGCAACTTATTTGTGGCACTGCCGTTTGGGTCATATCGGTGTAAAGCGCATGAAGAAACTCCATAAAGATGGATTTTTGGAATCTCTTGGTTATGAATCATTTGATGCTTGCGAACCGTGCCTTTTGGGCAAGATGACTAAAACTCCGTTCTCCGGAACAATGGAACGAGCTATTGACTTGATGGAAATAATACATACCGATGTATATGGTCCAATGAGTGTTGATGCTCGTGGCAGGTATCATTATTTTCTGACCTTCACAAGATGAATTGAGCAGATATGAGTATATCTACTTAATGAAGCACAAGTCTGAAACATTTGGAAAGTTCAAAGAATTTCAGAGTGAAGTGGAGAATGATCGTAACAAGAAAATAAAGATTCTGCAATTTGATTGCGGAGACAAATATTTGAGTTACAAGTTTGGTCTTCAATTAAAACAATGTGAAATAGTTTCGCAACTCACGCCATCTGGAACACCACAATGTAATGGTGTGTCCGAACGTCGTAATCGTACTTTACTAGATATGGTGCAATCTATGATGTCTCTTATCGGTTTACCACTATCATTTTGGGGTTATGCATTAGAGACAGCTGCATTCACGTTTAAATAGGGCACCATCAAAATCCGTTGAGACGACGCCTTATGAACTGTGGTTTGGCAAGAAACCAAAGTTGTCGTTTCTTAAAGTTTGGGGCTGCGATGCTTATGTGAAGAAACTTCAACCAGATAAGCTCGAACCCAAATCGGAGAAATGTGTCTTCATAGGATACCCAAAAGAGACTGTTGGGTACACCTTCTATCACAGATCTGAAGGCAAGATTTTCGTTGCAAAATTCGGATCCTTTCTAGAGAAGGAGTTTCTCTCGAAAGAAGTGAGTGGGAGGAAAGTAGAACTTGATGAGGTAACTGTACCTGCTCCCAAATTGGAAAGTAGTTCATCACAGAAATCAGTTCCAGTGATGCCTACACCGATTAGTGAGGAAGTTAATGATGATGATCATGAAGCGTCAGATCAAGTTACTACCGAACCTCGTAGGTCTTCCAGAATAAGATCCGCACCAAAGTGGTACGGTAATCCCATTCTAGAAGTCATGTTACTAGACCATGATGAACCTACGAACTATGAGGAAGCGATGATGAGCCCAGATTCCGCGAAATGGCTTGAGGCCATGAAATCTGAGATAGGATCCATGTATGAGAACAAAGTATGGACTTTGATTGACTTGCTCGATGATCAGCAAGCCATGTTAAATAAATGGATCTTCAAGAGGAAGACGGACACTGATAGTAGTGTTACTATCTACAAAGCTCGACTTGTCACAAAAAGGTTTTCGACAAGTTCAAGGTGTTGACTACAATGAGATTCTCTCAACTGTAGCGATGCTTAAGTCTATCCGAATCATGTTAGCAATTGTCACATGTTATGAAATCTGGCAAATGGATGTCAAAAACTACATTCTTTAATGGATTTATTAAAGAAGAGTTGTATATGATGCAACCAGAAGGTTTTGTTAATCCTAAAGGTACTAACAAAATGCGCAAGCTCCAACGATCCATCAATGGACTGGTGCAAGCATCTCGGAGTTGGAATATACGCTTTGATGAGTTGATCAAAGCATATGGTTTTATACAGACTTTTGGAAAGGCCTGTATTTACAAGAAAGTGAGTGGGAGCTCTGTAGCATTTCTGATATTATATGTGCAAGACATATTGTTGATTGGAAATGATATAGAATTTCTGGATAGCATAAAAGGATACTTGAATAAAAGGTTTTTCAATAAAAGACCTCGGTGAAGCTGCTTACATATTGAGCATCAAGATCTATTGAGATAGATCAAGACGCTTGATAAGTTTTTCAATAAGTACATACCTTGTCAAGATTTTGAAATAGTTCAAAATGGAACAGTCAAAGAAAGAGTTCTTGCCTGTGTTGCAAAGGTGTGAAATTGAGTAAGACTCAAGACCCGACCACGGCAGAAAATAGAAAGAGAATGAAAGTCATTCCCTATGCATCAGTCATAGGTTCTATAAAAGTATGCCATGCTATGGACCAGACCTATTGTATACTCTGCCCTGGTTTGGCAAGGGAGTACAATAGTGATCTAGGAGTAGATCACTAGACATTGGTCAAAATTATCCTTAGTAGAATAAGGATATGTTTCTCGATTATGGAGGTGATAAAAGAGTTCGTCGTAAAGAGTTACATCGATGCAAGCTTTTACACCGATCCAGATGACTCTAAGTCTCAATCTGGATACATATTGAAAGTGGGAGCAATTAGCTAGAGTAGCTCCGTGCAAAACATTGTAGACATAGAATATTTGCAAAATACATACGGCTCTGAATATGACAGACCCGTTGACTAAACTTCTCTCACAAGAAAAACATGATCATACCTTAGTACTCTTTGGGTGTTAATCCAATAACGATGTGAACTAGATTATTGACTCTAGTAAACCCTTTGGGTGTTGATCACATGACGATGTGAACTATGGGTATTAATCACATACAGATGTGAATATTGGTGTTAAATCACATGATGATGTGAACTAGATTATTGACTCTAGTGCAAGTGGGAGACTGAAGGAAATATGCCCTAGAGGCAATAATAAAGTTATTATTTATTTCCTTATATCATGATAAATGTTTATTATTCATGCTAGAATTGTATTAACCGGAAACATAATACATGTGTGAATACATAGACAAACATAATGTCACTAGTATGCCTCTACTTGACTAGCTCGTTTATCAAAGATGGTTATGTTTCCTAACCATGGACAAAAGAGTTGTCATTTGATTAACAGGATCACATCATTAGGAGAATGATGTGATTGACTTGACCCATTCCGTTAGCTTAGCACTTGATCGTTTAGTACGTTGCTATTGCTTTCTTCATGACTTATACATGTTCCTGTAACTATGAGATTATGCAACTCCCGTTTACCAGAGGAACACTTTGGGTGCTACCAAACGTCACAACATAACTGGGTGATTATAAAGGAGTACTACAGGTGTCTCCAAAGGTACATGTTGGGTTGGCGTATTTCGAGATTAGATTTTGTCACTCCGATTGTCGGAGAGGTATCTTTGGGCCCTCTCGGTAATGCACATCACTATAAGCCTTGCAAGCAATGTAACTAATGAGTTAGTTACGGAATGATGCATTACGTAACGAGTAAAGAGACTTGCCAGTAACGAGATTGAACTAGGTATTGGATACCGACGATCGAATCTCGGGCAACTAACATACCAATGACAAAGGGAACAACGTATGTTGTTATGCGGTTTAAACCGATAAAGATCTTCGTAGAATATGTGGGAGCCAATATGAGCATCCAGGTTCCGCTATTGGTTATTGACCGAGAATAGTTCTAGGTCATGTCTACATTGTTCTCGAACCCGTAGGGTCCGCACGCTTAAGGTTTCGATGACAGTTATATTATGAGTTTATGAGTTTTGATGTACCGAAGGAGTTCGGAGTCCCGGATGAGATCGGGCACATGACGAGGAGTCTCGAAATGGTCGAGACGTAAAGATCGATATATTGGACGACTATATTCGGAGTTCGGAAAGGTTCCGAGTGATTCTGGTATTTTTCGGAGTACCGGAGAGTTACGGGAATTTGCCGGGGAGTATATGGGCCTTATTGGGCCATACGGGAATAGAGGAGAAAGGCCAAAAGGAAGGAGGCCTGCGCCCCCCCTCTGGTCCGAATTGGACAAGGGGGCCAGCCCCCTTTTCCTTCTCCCTCTCCTCCTCTTTTCTTCTCCAACAAGGAAAGGAGGAGTCCTACTCCCGGTGGGAGTAGGACTCCCCCCTTGGTGCGCCTCCTCCATAGGCCGGCCACCTCCCCCCTTGCTCCTATATATATGGGGGCAGGGGGCACCCCAAAGACAACAATAATTGATCCTTGAGATCTATTAGCCGTGTGCGGTGCCCCCCTCCACCATAGTCCTCCTCGATAATATTGTAGCGGTGCTTAGGCGAAGCCCTGCGACGGTAGAACATCAAGATCGTCACCACGCCGTCGTGCTGATGGAACTCTCCCTCGACACTCGGCTTGATCGGAGTTCGAGGGACGTCATCGAGCTGAACGTGTGCTAGAACTCGGAGGTGTCGTAGTTTCGGTGCTTGATCGGTCGGGCCGTGAAGACGTACGACTACATCAACCGCGTTGTTCTAACGCTTCCGCTTTCGGTCTACAAAGGTATGTAGATTACACTCTCCCCTCTCGTTGCTATGCATCACCATGATCTTGCGTGTGCGTAGGAAATTTTTGAAATTACTACGTTCCCCAACATTATCTACCATCCATATTGCACTTGTATCACCATCTCTTCGCCGAACTAGTGCACCTATACAATTTACCATTGTATTGGGTGTGTTGGTGACACAAGAGACTCTTTGTTATTTGGTTGCATGGTTGTTTGAGAGAGACCATCTTCATCCTACACCTCCTACGGATTGATAAACCTTAGGTCATCCACTTGAGGGAAATTTGCTACTGTCCTACAAACCTGTGCACTTGCAGGCCCAACAACATATACAAGACGAAGGTTGTGTAGTAGACATCAAGCTCTTTTCTGGCACCGTTGCCGGGGAGGCTAGGTAAACGGCACTCACACCCCGTCAACTAAGCTCTTTTCTGGCGACATTGCCGGGGAGGTGAGTGCTTGAAGGTATATCTTTAGATCTTGCAATCGAGTCTTTTAGTTTCTTGTTTATCACTAGTTTGTTTTATAAAATAAAACTAAAAAATGGAATTGAGTTTGTCTCATACGCTTCATCTTTTTAATATCTTTTGTGAGAATGATGGTAAGGAAAATTGTGCTCAAGTGCTAGAAAAAGAAATCTATAAAATGTTTGGCATAAAATATTTGAATGATGAGCATGATTGCAATGTTGTTAGTATGAATTCCTTGAATATCCATGATGCTAATGATATGCAAAGCCACAAGCTTATGGAAGCTATGTTTGATGAATATGATATTTTTTGTCCCCCAAGTTTTGATATGCAAAGTTGTTATGATGAAAGCATGCCTCCTATTTATGATGATTATATTGATGAAAGTGGGTTTGGAAGAGTGTCAACTTTAGCAAGTAGTGATCCCACTATTTTGGAGGATGTTGAATCTTATTGTGATGAACATGAAAGTGGATTTGGAAGAGTGTCAATTTTATTTAGTGATGATTCCACTATTTCGGAAGAGGTTCCAATTGATTATGAGAACAAAGTTGCTATCTATGATGATTATTTTGATGACTTGTATGCTATTAGGAATAATGATAACCATGAAACTTGTCATCATGATTTTAGTTTTCAATTGGATTATGCCTCACATGATAATTATTTTGTTGAGTTTGCTCCCACTACTATTCATGAGAAGAAATTTGCTTATGTGGAGAGTAGTAAATTTTCTATGCTTGTAGATCATGAAAAGAATGCTTCAGGTGCTGGTTATATTTTTGAATTCATTCATGATGCTACTGAAAATTATTATGAGGGAAGAACATATGCTTGTAGGAATTGCAATAATGTCAAGTTTCCTCTTTATGTGCTTAATTTTTTTGAAGTTATGCTTGTTTTACCTTCCTATGCTAGTTGATTATTGTTCCCATAAGTTATTTGCTCACAAAATCCCTATGCATAGGAAGTGCGTTATACTTAAATGTGCTATTCATATTCTTCATGATGCTCCCGTTATGTTTCAATTCTTATCCTTTATGTGAGCATCATTGCCATCATCATGCCTAGCTAAAAAGGCATTAAAGAAAAGCGCTTGTTGGGAGACAACCAAATATTTATCCTTACTGTTTTTTTGTGTACACATGATTATGATACTGTAGTAATCATGTTTTATAGCTTTTGTTTCAATAAAGTGCCAAGTAGAACCTTTGGGAAGACTTGGGTAAAGTCTTTATGATCTTGCTGTGAAAAATAGAAATTTTAGCGCTCACGAGATTAGCTGCCAATTTTTACTGGAAAGTGATTTTAGGTTGATTCTTTTTGAAGATGATTAATAGACAAATTCCTCAGGTCCAACTATTTATTTTATAATTTGTGGGGTTCCAGAAGTATACGTTTGATACAGATTACTACAGACTGTTCTGTTTTTGACAGATTCTGTTTTCATTGTGTTGTTTGCTTATTTTGATGAATCTATGGCTAGTATGTAAGGGTATGAACCATATAGAAGTTAGAATACATTATATATTACACCAATATGAATTTAGAATGAGTTCATTACAGTACCTAAGTGGTGATTTATTTTCATATACTAACGGAGCTTACGAGTTTTGTTTTGAGTTTCGTGTTGTGAAGTTTTCAAGTTTTGGGTAAGGATTCGATGGACTATGGAATAAGGAGTGGCAAGAGCCTAAGCTTGGGGATGCCAAAGGCACCCCAAGGTAATATTCAAGGACAATCAAGAGCCTAAGCTTGGGGATGCCCTGGAAGGCATCCCCTCTTTCGTCTTCGTTCATCGGTAACTTTACTTGGAGCTATATTTTTATTCGCCACATGATATGTGTTTTGCTTGGAGAGTCATTTTATTTTGTTAGTATTTTCTTGATGTAATTTAGATTAATGTTTTGCATCTTTATTTTCAATAAAAATGTCAAGGATAGCCTTTACCATGCTTATTTTGCTAGTATACATGTTGCTGTTTCAAAACAGAAAGTTTACCGCTGTTGCAAAAATTCCCTAGAAAATTAAGAGAGTGATATAATGTTGAATCTTTTTGCATAATGAGTTCTGATAAATCTTATACAGAGTAGTAATTTTCTTATAATTTTTGGAGTTAGGGAATTATGATGAATCTTGCATTCTTTACAGACTGTACTATTTTGACAGATTGCTCTTATGTTTGCATTGTTTGCATATGTCTGCTTGTTTAATGATTCTATTTGAGGATAGGAGTATTAAATATGCAGAGACATTTAGTATTCAATGTTGAATAATAATGTTAGTAATATGTTATAGTAGAGAATGATATGGTTTTGCATTGGTTTATACTAACCTATCTCACGAGTTCTTGTTGAGTTTGGTGTGGATGAAGCTTTTGATAAAAAGAGAAACCGTGATATGAAAGGAATTAAGGAGACACAAAAATTTCAATCTTGGGGATGCCCAAGGCACCCCAAGATAATATTTCAAGAAGTCTCAAGCATCTAAGCTTGGGGATGCCCCGGTAGGCATCCCACCTTTCTTCTTCAACAACTATCGGTTAGTATCGGTTGAGCCTAAGTTTTTGCTTCTTCACATGAGTTGTGCTATCCTTGCAATGTCATTTTTTTTTGCTTGCTGCTTGAATAAAATACCAAGATCTGAAATTCTTTAATGGGAGAGATTCTTCACATAGTTTCATAATTATTTAGCTACTCATTGATCTTCACTTATATCTTTTCAGAGTAGTTTGTCGTTTGCTCTAGTACTTCACTTATATCTTTTTAGAGAACGGAAGTGGTTTTATTTTGTATAAATTAATGAACTATCATGCTTCACTTATATTATTATGAGAGTCTTAAACAGCATAGTAATTTTAATGAAAACTATCATAGGAAGTGAATTGGATGCTATGATCCACTTGATACTTGATAATTGTTTTGAGATATGGAGGTAGTGATATAAAGTCATGCTAGTTGGGTGATTATGAATTTAAAGAATGCTTGTGTTGAAGTTAGCAAGTCCCGTAGCATGCATGTATGGTTAAAATTGTGTAACAAATTTCAAACATGAAGTGTACCTGGCTTGTGCATCCTTATGAGTGGCGGTCGGGGACGAGCGATGGTATTTTCCTACCAATCTATCCCCCTAGGAGCATGCGCGTAGTGCTTGATTTTTTATGACTTCTAAATTTTTGCAATAAGTATATGAGTTCTTTTGACTAATGTTGAGTCCATGGATTATACGCACTTTTACCTTTCCATCATTGCTAGCCTCTTCGGTACCGTGCATCGCCCTTTCTCACCTTGAGAGTTGGTGCAAACTTCGCTGGTGCATCCAAACCCCGTGATACTATACGCTCTATCACACATAAACCTCCTTATATCTTCCTCAAAACTGCCACCATACCTACGTATTATGGCATTTCCATAGCCATTCCGAGATATATTGCCATGCAACTTTCCACCATTCCGTTTATCATCATCATGACATACTTTACTTTTGTCATATTGCCATTGCATGATCATGTAGTTGACATCGTATTTGTGGCAAAGCCACCATGCATTACTTTTCATACATGTCACTCTTGATTCATTGCACCATCCCGGTACACCGCCGGAGGCATTCATATAGAGTCATATCTTGTTCTAGTTTCGAGTTGTAATTCATATGTTGTAATCAATGAAAGTGTGATGATCATCATTATTAGAGCATTGCCAAAAATTAAAATAAAAGAAGAAAAAAAAGAAAAAAAAAGAAAGGCCAAAAGAAAAAAAAGAAAGGCCCCAAAAAAAGAGAAAAAAAGAAAAGAAAATGAATAAAAAGGGCAATGGTACTATCTCTTTTCCCACACTTGTGCTTCAAAGTAGCACCTTGTTCTTCATGTAGTGAGTCTCATAAGTAGCACCATGTTTTTCATATACAGAGTCTCATATGTTGTCACTTTCATATACTAGTGGGATTTTTTCATTATAGAACTTGGCTTGTATATTCCTACGATGGGCTTCCTCAAATGCCCTAGGTCTTCGTGAGCAAGCAAGTTGGATGCACACCCACTAGTCTTCTTTTGTTGAGCTTTCATTCATTTATAGCTCTAGTGCATTCGTTGCATGGCAATCCCTACTCCTCATGTTGACATCAATTGATGGGCATTCCCATAGCCCGTTGATTATCCTCGTCAATGTGAGACTTTCTCCTTTTTTGTCTTCTCCACACAATCCCCAATCATTATTCTATTCCACCCATAGTTCTATATCCATGGCTCACGCTCATGTATTGCGTGAAGGTTGAAAAAGTTTGAGATTATTTAAGTATGAAACAATTGCTTGGCTTGTCATCGGGGGTATAGAAGTTTGGAACATCTTTGTGTAACAAAAATGAAGCATAGCCTAACTATATGATTTTGTAGGGATGAACTTTCTTTTGCCATGTTATTTTGAGAAGACATGATTGCTTTGATTAGTATGCTTGAAGTGTTACTGTTTCTTTTATCAATATGAACTTTTATTTTGAATCACTTGGATCTGAACATTCATGCCACAATAAAGAAAATTACATTGAGAATTATGCTAGATAGCATTCCACATCAAAAATTCTGTTTTTATCATTTACCTACTCGAGGACGAGCAGGAATTAAGCTTGGGGATGCTTGATACGTCTCCAACGTATCTTTAATTTTTGATTGTTCCATGCTATTACATTATCTGTTTTGAATGATTATGGGCTTTATTATACACTTTTATATTACTTTTGGGACTAACCTATTAACCGGAGGCCCAGCCCATATTGTTGTTTTATTGCCTGTTTCAGTATTTTGAAGAAAAGGAATATCAAACGGAGTCCAAATGGAACGAAACCTTCGGCAGCGTGATTTTTGGGAAGATTATGATCGAGGAGACTTGGAGTGCAAGCCGGGGGGGGTCATCAAGGAATCCACGAGATAGGAGGGCGCCCCCCCCCCTATAGGGCGTGCCCCCCTGTCTTGTGGGCCCCTCGAGCACCTCCCGACCGACTTCTTTCGCCTATATAAGCCTACGTACCCTAAAAACATCGAATATCAAGATAGATCGGGAGTTCCGCCGCCGCAAGCCTCTGTAGCCACCAAAAACCTCTCGGGATCCCTTCCCGGTACCCTACCAGAGGGGGGATCCTTCACCGGTGGCCATCTTCATCATCCCGGCGCTCTCCATGACAAGGAGGGAGTAGTTCACCCTCGGGGCTGAGGGTATGTACCAGTAGCTATGTGTTTGATCTCTCTCTCTCTCTCTCTCTCTCTCTCTCTCTCGTGTTCCCTCTATGGCATGATATTGATGTATCCCGAGCTTTTCTATTGTAGTTGGATCTTATGATGTTTCTCACCCTCTACTCTGTTGTGATGAATTGAGTTTTCCCCTTTGAAGTTATCTTATCGGATTGAGTCTTTTATGAGAACACTTGATGTATGTCTTGCCGTGCTTATCTGTGGTGACAATGGGATATCATTTGCCACTTGATGTATGTTTTGGTGACCAACTTGCGGGTTCCGCCCATGAACCTATGCATAGGGGTTGGCACACGTTCTTGACTCTCCGGTAGAAACTTTGGGGCACTCTTTGAAGTACTTTGTGTTGGTTGAATAGATGAATCTGAGATTGTGTGATGCATATCGTATAATCATGCCCACGGATACTTGAGGAGACAATGGAGTATCTAGGTGACATTAGGGTTTTGGTTGATTTGTGTCTTAAGGTGTTATTCTAGTACGAACTCTTGAATAGATTGATCCAAAAGAATAACTTTGAGGTGGTTTCGTACCCTACCATAATCTCTTTGTTTGTTCTCTGCTATTAGTGGCTTTGGAGTGACTCTTTGTTGCATGTTGAGGGGTTCTTATATGATATATCTATGTTATTATTGTTGAGAGAACTTGCACTAGTGAAAGTATGAACCCTACGCATTGTTTCCTATCATTGCAATACCGTTTACGCTCACTTTTATCACTTGTTACCTTGCTGTTTTTATAATTTCAGATTACAAAAACCTTTATCTACCATCCATATTGCACTTGTATCACCATCTCTTCGCCGAACTAGTGCACCTATACAATTTACCATTGTATTGGGTGTGTTGGGGACACAAGAGACTCTTTGTTATTTGGTTGCAGGGTTGTTTGAGAGAGACCATCTTCATCCTACGCCTCCTATGGATTGATAAACCTTAGGTCATCCACTTGAGGGAAATTTGCTACTCTCCTACAAACATGTGCACTTGCAGGCCCAACAACGTCTACAAGAACAAGGTTGTGTAGTAGACATCAGTCGCCGCCGCCCCATCCCACCCCGCCCGCGTCGCCTGCCGCCGCCCCTACCTCTATCCAGTCGGCGCCGCTCTCGCTCCAGCCGCCCCCGCCCCTCCCTCCTCGACCCCGACCCGTCCTGCGTGGACGCCGCCCCGGCCGGCCCACGCCCTAGCCTGGCCGGCCCCCTGCTGGTCCGACCGGCCGGCCACCTCTGCTCCGGCGACCGCCCCCTGCCGCTCCGGTGGTCGTCCCCTGCTCCGACCGGCCACCCCCTGCTCCGGTGTTCGCCCCCTCGTCCATAGGTAACAAATAGTTTTTTTACATTTTTTGTGTAGTTAATGTTGTAGATGAATGCATATATATATAGTAATAGATGATTAGATAGATGAATGTTAGATAGATGAATGAAATGGAAGAGAGTATAAATGTGAAAAAAATTAAGTGCACAATGTGAGATAGATAGATGTTAGATGAATGGATATTTGTGTAGTTTTACTATGTTTTTAGATACATACTCAATATTATAGATATAGGTATTGTGAAGATGAGATGAGAGGCAAGAGTACACTTTTTATGAAGATAGATAGACGAAGGTTAAAATTTGGATATGATGAGTGGTTACTTCATCATGTTGATCTTGCTAAAAAAGTTTGTGATATGATGTGATGTGTGGTGATGCTTTATATGTAATGTGATGACCTAATTTTTTTTATTTGGTGGAATTTAGAGGATTTCTGGTGTTGCCTCCGGTGGAGTGATCGTTGACGTTGGAGCTCTTGGTCT
Source organism: Triticum dicoccoides (assembly GCF_002162155.2). Lineage (NCBI taxonomy): Eukaryota > Viridiplantae > Streptophyta > Magnoliopsida > Poales > Poaceae > Triticum > Triticum dicoccoides. The sequence goes on from NC_041389.1 coordinate 605,993,673, forward strand.
TCAATTGTCCCTTCGTTGATCGACTACATCATCTACATCCGAGGGTGAGCAACAATTCCATGACCTCGTCCGCTTTTTTTCCATGTCAGTAGATTAAATTTTCACATCAAGTCGCGTAACCTAGGCGTCTCCCGTCCGAAAGGGTTGCGTCGATAAATATGCATTCAATTGCATATTTATCACCGCAGCTCTTTCGGATTGTCCAGCGCTTTCCACAGACAGCCCGAGGATGTGTAGATTGGGTACGTTGTCCATGCTCTACCCCATTTTGAGACAGGATTTCGGCGGCGCCTCCCCATTGTTCTCCGGATGCACATTCTCTCGGCATTTTGCCGAGACCTGTATTTGGAGAACAGCGGGGAGGTGTTGCCAAAATTTTGTCTCATAATGGGGTAGAGCATGGACAGCGTACTCGATCTAAACATTCTCGGGTGGGATTAGGACCCATCTTTACCTATTAGAGATGTAGGTGGATTAAATGTCGTTTCTCGTCAACCTTGTAAAAAATAAAATATTGATGTGAGTAATTTAAATGAATCCTTAATTTTGTTGTGTGGCTTCCAATAAAGCAGAGATGGCAGATAATCAGTGGATGTATAGTGGGTTTTACTGTCGGAATCAAGTAACAATAGAGTGGGTCAAAAAAACTGATGTGTTTTGGAAAGAGATATTCTGTAGTCCAATGAGGTTGGTGCCAGAATGCCCATGTGCCAAATGTAAGAGACGTATCCGCAGAGATAAGAGTGAGATGACTAAGCACCTTCGCACGCATGGATTTATGCCCAACTTTAATATGCTGATAAACTTTGCCCAGCAGGACCGTGGTAGAGAGGAGGTGATACGAAAACGCGTCGCTGGTTATGAGGACGATGGGGTTAGAGACATGCTAGATGATGTCTTTGCTGCACAGCCGACACCTTCGTCACATTCAGTGAATGAAGCGGAGGAGCCGGAGGAAACCGCAAAGGCCTTTCTGGATATCTTGGCCTCGTCAAAGAAACCTCTTTATGAGGGTGCCAAGCTGTCTATGCTGGATGCCATCTCGCAACTGATGGCAGTCAAGGCTGAGTACGGCTGTAGCCGAGGTTGCTTCAAAGCATTTCTGGGAGTATGGGCTAACAGCCTGCCTGAGGGCCATGAACTGCCGAAAACCATGTACGCTACAAAGAAAATCATGAAGGCGTTCTCCATGGATTAAGAGAAAATACATGTTTGTCCAAAGAATTGCCTTTTGTTTAGGCATGAGTATGCGGACGACAACTACTATAGAAAGTGCAGTTCCTCTTGGTATATTGAGGTGGTCGATAAGCATGGTTAGAAGCAGCAGCTAAAAATCCCTGTGAAGGTTCTTCAGTATCTTGATTTTATAAAAAGACTGCAGCGCCTTTTCATCACCGAGGAGTCTGCCAAAATGATGAAGTGGCACAAGGAAGAGAAAAGGTACAATCCAAAAAAAATGTACATCCATCAGAAGGTGAAGCATGGAAGTCATTCGATATAGGGTACCTGGAGGAAGCAGCCGAGGCTGGGAATGTCAGAATTGCTATAACAGGTGATGGGTTCAATCCATATGGTATGTCGTCTAATCCATATAGCTGTTGGCCCGTATTTGCTATTCCGCTCAATCTCCCTCCCGGCGCCATAATGCAACGCAAGACCATGTTTCTGTCGCTTATAATTCCGGGGCCGGAATATCCGGGGAAGAATTTGAGTGTGTTTATGCAGCCGTTGGTGGATGATCTGCACCATTCTTGGTACTTCCTGAGGTTGACATACGACCGGCATCTGCAGAAAAATTTCTTGATGAAAGTTTGGCTACAATATTGCATGCATGACTTTCCCGGCTATGCCCTGTTCTGCGGATGGTGTACAAGTGGAAAGATGCCTTGCCCAGTGTGCATGCAGGCCTTGATTTTCATTTGGCTGAAGAAGGGTGGCAAGTATGTTGCCTTTGACCTGCATCGACAGTTCCTCCCTCCAAACCATCCAGATAGGGAAGACAAGAAGAACTTCACAAAAGGCAAAGTTGTCCGTGAAGTAAACGAGATTCCAACGTTTTCTGGTGCGGATGTGCTTGCTCAGCTGAAAGCTCTTAAGCCTGCCGGCGAAGGGAAAGGCAAAGGCAAAGGAAAAGGAAAAGCCACAGGCGAAGATGAGGGCGAGGGCAAAGGAAAAGGTAAAGGGAAAAAAATGTTTTGAAGCTTATGGTGAGACGCACAATTGGACTCACATTACCCCCTTCACGTAGCTTCCCTATTTTAAGGACCTCAAACTTCCATACAACATAGACGTGATGCACACCGAAAAGAATGTCGCAGAGTCCCTTTTTTGCATGATCCTCAACATTCCTGATAAGACAAAGGATAATGTTAATGCTAGAGTCGATCAACAGAATATTTGTGACAGACCATGTCTACACATGCAGGCTCCCACAGGCGGTCGAAAATCTTAGTTAAAGCCAGATGCTGACTTCGTACTTAAAAAGGATCATAATATGGAGGCATTGAAGTGGCTGAAACACGTCGTGAAGTTCACTGATGGTTATGCGTCGAATATAAGTAAGGGGGTCAATCTTTCAACGGGCAAAGTGACTGGGCTCAAGAGTCATGACTATCATGTATGGATTGAGCGGATTATGCCCGTGATGGTTCGGGGCTATGTTCCCGAGCGTGTCTGGCGTGTGCTTGCGGAGTTAAGCCATTTCTTCCGCACGCTTTGTGCTAAAGAAGTATGTCCTGAGAAGATAAAAGAAATGCATAAGAAGGCGCCGGATTTGATATGCAAGCTAGAGAAGATCTTCCTGCCAGGCTTCTTTACTCCGATGACACATCTCATTTTGCACCTCACGAACGAGGTATTGTTGGGGGGGGCTGTGCAGAATCGTTGGCAGTACGGCCTTGAGAGACAGAACAAGCATCTGAGACAGAAATGTGGAAACAAAGCTAAGATTGAAGCTTCCATAGCTGAGGCAGTTATCCTAGAGGAGGTGGCAGACCTCAGGACAGCCTACTATGCTGAGGAAGCTTCTGAGTCTGAGGAGGAGTATGTTCCTGATGGCGAGGAGGAGGAGGGTGAGGAGGAGGAGGCCAAGGAGGAGGGCGAGGAGGAGGGCGAGGAGGGTGGTGGAGGAGAGGTTGACCCCAAGTTGTGGGGTGACTTGCCACCGGGTGCTCCGCAGGGGTGGCTGTGTGGTACTGCCGGAGTACCTACACCACCTTCTATCAAGGCGCACAAGTGGCTCATTAAACCTGCGGGGGCTGAGCAAGTGCCTCTCAATCATATTTTCAACACATGACAATATTTTCTTATTGTACACATGGCAATCCTTTGATTCTTTTGCAGGAAAAGGATCCTTCATGGAAAGGGTCGTAAACCAAACGGCCTTATCACTGTCCTGCTGAAGGAGTTTTGGCCGGGCCTATTCTGTCCGCGCCAGACAGGGACCCGCAGCAGCGGGTTTTGGCCATGAGCTGGGCCCACTACGAGGCTTCCAGCCACGCGGAGTACGGGACGGCCGCTAAGGTCGTGATCACCAAATTTTGGGTAAGTTCTCTTCTGAATCACTTGTCTTCAGTTTCGTTCATACTTTATCATTGCACTCAACTCATGCCTTGTTTGCTTCTCATTTATGCATGATTGCAGCAACTCTATAGAGTTCTTGACGAGCACAAGGCCAGAGCCGACGTGGTCTTGCTTGCGGCTGCGAAGAAGAAAGCTCATCAGTTGCAGTACGAGGTGCGCTGGGTTACCGTCTCACAGTACTACCACATCTGCCTTCATCAACAGATGAGCAAATCTCAAGCGCAGAGGCAACGACTTACCTTGAGCAGGGAGCGGTTCATGAAGGTAACTATTACTGACTTTTCATTGTTTCAAGCAGTCAACTATATGTTTCGTGCTCATATATCATTCTTCCAAAATTTGCATAGGTTGTTCCTCTTTGGTGCTATGGAAGGGATGACAGATGGGCGAGTTTGGTGGATAGGTGTCTCGGCGATGATGCAGAGTTTGCTGCCAAGAGCAGCAAGGCCCGGGCTAACCGTGGAAGAGACGGGACACACGGCCAAGGAAACAGGAACCACTGGGGCTTCAAGGCATGAAGGTATATCTATATGCATGATGCATTTTTGTTCTTCTTTACCGTCATGTTCTTATGTATGGCTAACTTTTGCCTGACGTTGCAGGAGGACAAGTTGAAAAGGCCACTTTCAGACATTGAGTCCTGGAAGCTGGCCCGCGAGCGGAGTGATCGCGAGGACGGCGAGAGCAAGTACTACGGCAAGACCGAGGAGCACCTGGAGTCTTACACTCAGCAGTTTGAGAAGTTGCATCCAAATGTTCCTGTTCCTGAGGTCGCCCAGTCTCAGATTGTCGACACGGCGGTGGTGGCCATCGAGGGGAAGTCCCATGGCTGGTATCCGTGTTTCGATGGCTTGATCACTCAATCGGTCTCGTACACACGGCTTCGGGCTACCAACCCGAGCCCGTTAGAGAGTACGGGGCGTTCGCAGCCTCCCTTAGCCCGCCAGCGTGCTGTAAGTACTTCCCCTTATCTTCTTTGTCTCTAACTTTCTCAGTTTATTTTCAACACTGCCCACTTAGAAACAACCTCAATTTTGTAGGCATATCAGGCCTTTCACGAGCATAGGCATATTGAGGTGTGGGAGTACTTGCAACGAGTGAAGGCAAACGATGATTACAACCGTCAAGCGATGGTGGTTAGTTTTGCCCTCTTAAAACCAAGCTAAAATTTGCAATTTCATTCCTTCTGACCTTCTAGTTTGCTTGTTTAACTAACATCCAGGCTATGTTGGCATCTTGGACTAACCGCACGGAGCCACCACAAGTTGGACCCCCACCACCACCTGCGGGAGAGGCCCCACACATTCCCACGTTCGAGGAATGGGTGGCACTAGGCGGTGATAGTCCGGTTAGTACATTTGCCTAACTACTTACAAACTAGTTCTCGTTCATTCAACACTATCATGTCATATTTACCGTTACAATCTTCTCTCAAACATGTAGGGGGGCGGTGGCTCGACTCCTGCTATGTCGACCCCAGTCACTCCGATCTGGCAGAGTGATCATGGTCCTGGCGGTGGTGGTTTTGGCGGAGGTGGTCTTGGCGGTGGTGGTTTTGGCGGAGGTGGTCTTGGCGGTGGTGGTTTTGGCGGAGGTGGTCTTGGTGGTGGTGGTTTTGGCGGAGGTGGTCTTGGCGGTGGTGGTTTTGGCGGCAGTGATCATGCTTGATGTCGTGCCATACCTTTCATGTTCTTACTTTGAAATGATGTTTCATGTCTTGCACTACTTATGTTCATGAACTTTCGCCGGTGATGATCTTTAGATGATGAACTTGAGTATGTTTAAATGATGATGATGAACTTGAGTATGTTTATATGATGAACTGTCATATTTCTGCATAATCCCATATTTTCTGCTTTGATATGCTGTCAAAATGAATTGAAAAAAAAACAGGGGAAAAAATCTATGCCTACGGCAAAGCCGTCGGCATAGATGCGCCCAGGGCTCCCAGGGCCTGACACGTGGCAGGGCTATGCCGCATAGCCCTGCAGCCAGGAGGCACCACGAGGAGCCACGTGGCAGAGGTATGCCGACGACCAAACTGTCGGCATAGATCTACACATATGCCGACGGCTAAGCCGTCGGCATACCTCTGCCACGTGGCTCCTCGTGATTCCTCGGCGCTTTTGACGGCGTCGTCCGTTGCCGTCGGGCGAAAAACACTACCGACGGCTAAGCTATGCCGACGGCCGAACGGCAGCCGTCGGCATAGGCCCCTATGCCGACGGCAAAACTATGTCGGCGGTCTGACAAGACTACGCTGACATGATCTATGTCGACAGGGCTATGCCGACGGTTGCCGTAGGCATAGATCTATGCTGACGGGAGAAGACCTATGCCGACGGCCCTTGGCCGTCGACATAGGCCGCAAGTCCGGTAGTGCTTGTCTAGAATGATGCTTCACAAGAAAGACAAGCACCTGCTCTTGGCCTCCGTGCGTGGCCTTCTGAGCTTGCTCGTCGTCGAGACAGGTGGGTTGTCGATGTGGACGTTGACGCCGGCCTCATCGCCAGACTACACGGCGACATGGAGCCGGCAGCTGCTGGTAGGCAGGGCAGAGATTGAGAAGGCGGTGGGGCTGGTTAGCTCGTCTCTGCCAATTGTTCTGGAGGGGTTCGGGGAGAGGAGCGGAGCTGTTATTGTGCGGGTGGACGGAAGCAAGCTCCTCAGGCTCGACCTAGGAACCAGGGCCGTCACCAGGATCCCTAACCGGACAGATGGGTCCATCACGTGCGTCTTCTTGCATGAGACGGATTTGACCTCTTTGCTTCAAGCCATGAAATCTTTCTGAACATGCATGGTGTCTACTGCGTTATCGATTGGGGATTTTTTTTATTTTTGCGCATCATTCATTCAAACTATAGTTTATTTATTCAAAGTAGTAGAATTGCACAAAGTGTACAGACCGTATGAAAATGCTGCGGCAAAACCTTTACGAAGTTTTGCTATTTCTATTTCTACTAAAACCACGGCTATATCTAGACATGAGATATCGTGCAGGAACAAAAGCAATGAAAACATTGTGAAAAGATCGTGATTCAGTCGGACATCAATTCTTATTGGACCCTACTAAGTGCCACATGTGTCACAAAAATGCATGGCAACTCCGAACGTTTGTTATGGTAAATATAGTCACGTGAGTATGACAACTTTAGTTGTCATGACAACTTTTTTTTGGATGGCAAGTTTCAATTTTTTGGGGATTTTTTTATCATCTAGTAGACCCCATATCCTAAAAAATATATTGAAATTCTGAAAACTATTTGCTCAGATAATTGAAACAAATTCATCACATTTTAGAGTTGACGTGTCTCCTCTCCCCTGCCCCAAGATCCGTGCAGTCATTCTATGGCAGCTACCACGTTCATTGTAGATTGTTAAAAAACGACGGCAGTCAGATAGCATTTCCCATAGTGAGGTCTTGTCTAATCAAGTACGCCTATTGACATTTCAAGTGAAAGTATCACAAACTTCTCCGATTTGACAACGATACAAAAAAAATTCATGCTCTTTTTCATCAAGTAGAATTGAAAAAAAGTCCTACCTTTTGTTGTGCACCCACACAACTCTTACACGTTGGGCTTTCCTATGGGCCTCTCGGGCCTTCACACGCGTGCGTTCCTAGATGCGTAAGTTGTCGCAAAGAAAAGGGTCTGGTGTGTCATGCTGTATGGAAGCATGGAAGCATAAGGTTGTGTTGAAAATAAAGTTTTTTTTTTGGTGGATGTTGCTCAAAGGAATTGTCCCGGATGAGCACTCACTGCATGGATGACACATTAAAGATGATAGTCTTTGTATATTTGCATGGCGAAGGAAGAGGATCTCATACATGCTTTGATCCATTGTTCACATGCAAAGTGGTTTTGGGATGGAGCTTAGCTCTGGTTCAACTTCTCTCCTGCAGCTTCACCCAAATACATGGGCCCCAGATATTGTCCATGACCCGCATCTTTAGGAGCACACAAGAACCAATATAATCTCGGTAATGTGGTCTATTTGGCATTCTAGGAATCGGTGAACGCATGATAAACAGAAGTTTGATCTGATTGTATCAATGTGCACAATCAGAGAAACACTTAATTGCAACCTCAAACTTCCCTTGTGAACAAGCTTTTGACTATGTCAGGCCATGGTTGGCACCCCCGGGGAACTTGCTACATTAAGATAAAATACCGATGCTAGCATAAATAGTGATCTTGGCAAGGGTTGTGTTGGCGGGGTGGCTAGGTCCTCATCAGGATGGAAGGGGTGCTTGGTGCAAACCTCTTGACGGAGTCACTGGTCCATTAATAGCTGAAGCTCTGTCTCTTTGGGATGGTGTTACATTTTCCATTTTTAGAGGATTCCGGGATGTCGTCATGGAGGTGGACCGCCTTGAGGTTGTGAGCCTATTTAACTTCCGCCACAACTCTTGCTCGGTTGTGACCTTTCTATTCAACATGTACCTAGATCATCCAACTTCCCAGCGCACCTCCGCGCTAAGCGAGGATGCTCTTTGTTAGTTACGAGAGTTGGATGGATACCAAACTTCCCTTCCTAGTCAGAAGCCTCATGGCTGATTGTACTAGGTGTGCTCCTTCCCTTTGCAAGTTGCACAAGGTTGGCACATTGTACTGGACTCTGACGCACAGGAACTTGTGCGAGCGATTACATACAACACATATGACCTCGCTCCCAATGGGGTTCTTTTTAGAGATATTAAAGCTTTTGTAGGTTTAAGCTTTGTTGTTTTAGTGCAGTCTATTGTCCGTGAACTTGTAATAAGTAGCTTTTTTTTTGCATGCAAAAAAACTTGTAATAAGTAGCTGATGCCCTTGCGGTCTTTGGTGCAAAGATAGTCGTCGAACCCCAAGCCGCTTCCTGCCCAGCTTCGGGCTCGTTCACTTTCAGGAGTATTTTGCACGGCCGGGATTTGCTAAGGGAGGGCCTCATATGGAGAGTTGGGGCGGGGCTCAACATTAACATCCACCACGACTCTCGGAATGGGAGTACCAAACCTCTTGGCCAAGTATACATACACGGAATAACCAAGGTGGCTCACTTAATCAACCCTGATGGTGTGTCATGGAATGAGGAGCTGGTGGATCAGATGTTTACAGTGGCAGATGCTACGGATGTGAAACAGATCGCGATTGGTGGTCCAGGGGCTGATGATTTTCTAGCGTGGAATTTTACACGTAATGGTGTTTTTACCGTTAAGTCGGCATACCACCTACGAATGGCTTTGAACAGAACGAGATCCGGACAGCCGAAGTCCTCGCGTTCGGTAGCTATGCACAAAGGATATTTGGAGCTGTGGGATACAAGTGCGCCGGGCAAGGTTAAAATTCATATGTGGCGTATGATCCGCAATGGGCTTGCTGTAGGTGCAGAACTCCACCGACGTCGGATCAAGCCGGGAGTTTTTTGTGTTGTGTGCGCCCGAGAAGAAACTATAATGCATAGATTTTGGGGCTGCCAACATTCAGTCATGTTCTGGGAGCTGTTAAGAGAACGGGGCGGTTTGGTGTTGGAAGAACCACCGAGACACATTCAGACCCAACGAGCTCTAGCATCCTGGCTTCTTGATTGGTTTGCCCGGGCGAAGGACGATGAGAAGGAGGTGCATGTTGCAGAATGGAGAGCATCTCACGAGACGAGGGTGTCACTATCGGAGCCAAAGACTATTCAGCGATGGGTACCTCCTGAAGCTGGATGGGTAAAGATCAACTCCGACGGCGCGGTCTCCAGGCACAGGGAGAAAGGAGGGGGTGGAGCGGTTCTTCGCGATCACCAAGCGGCGTTTCGCGCGGGACTGTGCCACTTCTTCCCAAATACAGTTGATCCTGAGATGGTTGAGGTGTTAGCTTGCAGGCAAGGAATTCGAATGGCGATTGATCTAAATTACAGTCGGGTGCATGTTGAGCTTGATTGCTTGTCTTTGGTCAAGAAGCTTAACGACCCGCAGAAGGATCTGTCTGCTGCCGGCCCATGGGTGGAGGAGATTAAAGCGATGCTTCGGTCTATGGAGGAGTCCAAGGTGACTTGGATTCGTCGGTCTGGGAATGTAGCCGCTCATAAACTAGCAAAAGTAGGGATAGGGGAGAACCATTCGGAGATTTGGGTGGGCTCGCCACCAGATTTTATTTTAGATGTAATTTCAAACGACATTCCTAGTTTCGGTTAAATAAAGCGGCATGTTTTTCCCCTCAAAAAAAAAAGAACCCCAAGCCGCATGGCCGGACGGCGCTCCTACCGTCGCCCAGAACCTGATTGTCTATGATCCTGTTGGTTAATGGATAAGCAATGTTTCCATGTAACAGAAAAGGTGTGCTTTTGTTGAATAAAGATCCCCAAATTCCACGCAAAGAAAAAAAATCAATGGTGAGAGCTCTGGTCTAATCAAGTATGCCCATTGACATTTCGAGTGAAAGTAGCACAAATATTTTTGCATTTCTAACCAATCTAGAAGGTACTTTGTGCGAATACCTGAGAAAATTTTTTTCACCAGCAAAAATGTCTCCTTACCTTTATTACTCAGAGTTTCGTCAACAGAAATTGAAAAAAAAAATCCTACTTTTGCTTCGTTTTTTTTAGGGTTTCCTACTTTTGCTGGGCTCGGCTATTCTGCACAGCCTGTATGCCTCGTGGGCCTCGTGGGCCTTCGCTTGCGTACGTCCGGTGTCCCTTGAAAAAAAAATAGGCATCCGGCGTCCCCCACTACGAGAAGGAGAAACAATTCTGCCGCCGCCGCCTCATCATCTTCTTCCCTATCCCCTCCTCCACATCCCCGCCGTTTCTTTGTTGCAGAATCCCGCGAGCCGCTCCGCTCGCCGCCGTTTCGCCCTGCGGCTTCGGTAACATCGCGGTACGCTCTCCTTTCGCCCCTGTCGTTCTAGCTTCTGGGGAAAGGTTCAGTATGCACTCATCCGGTTCCCACGCTTTGGCACAGCACAGACGCGGCACGGCATGCTCCGACGCGCGGCCTTCTTGGTACATGGGCGCGCGGCCTGGCTCCCTCGCCGTCCAGTGACGGCCGCGGCAGCACTGGTCCGACGCCGCCCGGAGCCGGATGCCCGCCTCCGCGCCGTCGAGGGCCGGGGCTACGCGCGCATGGCGCGGCGGATGCCTCCCACGAGGCCTGACGGGTACTCCACATCAGACGGCGAGGCCGACGCCTACGGCGACGTCGAGGACCTGGAGCCGGTGGAGCCGGCGGCCGCCGCGGACGGCGAGGAGGACGCCTCCGATGGGGAGGGGTGGGACGGGTTCACGCTGGACATGGGCGCCGGATCCATCGTGGACAATGACGATGAGGAGGAGGAGGAGGAGGAGGAGGAGGAGGAAGAGGAAGAGGAGAAGTAATGTGAGGGTCGCCGGCGAGCCTGAGGCGCAAGCAAGGTGTTTGTTGAAAGAGCAGTGCTACACGGACGATGGCTTTCTGCACGATTTATGCACTACCAAGGCCATTGGCAATGGTAGTATTTGATGAGTTGAACTGTTAAATAATCCGTGTACTACTCCCGATTCTAGTAGTTTGTTTTCACCTTGGATTGGGATTCACCGTTCGGTTACCCGCAAAAAAAAAGGGATTCACCGTTCGGTTGTAGCAGCTCTCCTAAACCGTGCCTCCCATTGCTTTTTTATTTACGGCAGACTCCTAAGCTAGTTCAAGATGCGAGAGACCCTAGACCTCGCGGTGGATCTCATCTCCCTCTCGAAATCATCGCTCCCGGTGGATCAAGACGAGAGGGCCAAAAAGAAAAGGCAATGGGAGTGGTGCACAGCTCCACAATGTCGAAACGTTGGTGCAGCCGGACAGCGGCGGCGCCGTCGTGGGAGGCCCTCCCGGTGGATCTCCTTCTCGAAATCATTGCTCGCACAGACGTTACAACCATCGTCCGTTGTGCCGCGACCAGCAGGATCCTTCGGCGCGGCATCCTCGACCCGGCCTTCCGGCGCAGCATCACGGCCCACGACCACGGCGGCTTTGATCCCGCCCTCCTCCTCGGCGTCTCCTACCGGGAACGCGGCGATGTCACGACCCACCGCGTCATCCACACCCCAGGGCCAACAAAGCTCGCTGCCCGCCTCGATGAACTTAGCTTCCCGGACTCGCTCACGGCCGTGGCCTCGCGGGGCAGCCTGCTCGTCCTCTGCCGGCGCCCCCAAGGCCTTGATGTCAAGCTGCGGGTGTGCGACGCATTCACCGGTCATGTCACCTCACTCCCACCCGCCAGTTTGCCCGACGCGCACCTCCACGTCGTGCTCAGCATCGGTGACGCCGGCCGCTCCTTTGAGCTGCTCGTCGCTGACAAGAACATACAGTTCCACCAGACATTCTCGTCCAAGGGCGGTCAATGGAGCGCCATCCACCAGGTCTTCATCCCCACCAAGAGAAACATGTCGGCTCTTACTGCTCCGCCGTCATCGGTCGCACCGTCTACTGGCCTCGTCATGTCCACGCCGTCTCCTATTGGGACCATGTCCTCGCTCTGGACCTCGACGCGCGGGAGGCGACGATGATTAAGCTCCCACGGGGTTGCTTCTCCAGAATGGCGACCAATAAGAAAAACGAGCACCTCCACCTGGCCTCAGTGCGCGGTCGATTGTCCTTGCTAGTCGCCGAGAGCTGCGGCATAGCGATGTGGACGTTGGCATTGCCTATGTCCGCGGCTGCGGCGGTGACATGGAGCCGACAGGTGGTGATCAACACTCTGGAGATCGCGAGGCAGGTGGGGTTCTCTCCCTTTGAATATGCCCTTGTGCCGTTGAGTATCGAGGGATTCGGGGAGAGGAGCGGTGCCGTCATCCTATCCCAGCCAAGATCCGGTATAAACAGTGGTGAGCTTCTCCGGCTCGACCTTGGAACTACGGAGAAAGCGCCCGTCGTCACGAGCCTCAGTGGCCCTGGAAACGTAGTGCGGGTCGCGCGCTTGTTCTTGCACGAGGTTGATTTACTCTCTTCATTGGATTTACTGGAAGCCATGAAGCACTTCTAGGCATGCACTACTTTCTCCTTTGTTATGCAAGATGCGTCTATTAGTTTTGGCTCTATTATTATGTTGTACTATGAAATGACTATTGTTCAAAGATTTTTCCTTAATTAGTGACTTGCTATTACAACAGATAATGCATTTTAGAAGGAAAGGGGTATTTGTTTATCGGGTGATAATGCTTAAAATATATTGCATTTACTCCAGCCATTCACGCATAAGTAAACCTATAAGTAAGTACACACTTTGTTGTGTGGTTTCCTTTATACTTTTATAGGGTTTATTTCATGCATGGCGGTTCCTTTGGTGGTGGTTGTTTTCATGGTTTTAGTGGGGATGAACAAGATGTGATATCTCTCGAAAGCATAGGTATGGTTGAAGAGTCCATGCTTTCACACGTGGAAGGTTACCACCAGTCTCGATAAAGTAAACACTGCTTATTTAACCCAAGAAACTCTATCTTCCGGAAGATCTAATCACGCCTAGTTCTTCGGTCCATGACAATGGCACCTTCCCTGCATGCCAATCTCTAACAACCATTAGCGCCAACAGGGCAACACAACTATTGTGGATACCGATCCAAAGGTACTATCAAAGGCGAGCACTTGGCACAAGGAAGACAACACTCCATATGTACTAGTGTTTCCTCCCTTTGCCGATCTATGACATGACCATATGACAACACGCGGCCCAAAACGCCTCTAATGAATTACGTACATGAGTAACCAAGGTGTTGGCCAAGGCGGTGAAAAACATTGCTTAGTCGACATTTGTGGCAACATGTGTGGCCAGCCGTGAATCCACATCCCAGAATGCCAAGAGCTCATTATTTCTATGGAGAGAACAATTGTATAAATTATGTAGGTCGGGGGTAGTAATCAGGTACAACCTTAATAAAAGGATACTTGTTTGTTTGCCATATTGTTTGCAACTCATTTCCATACAATGTAGCCCATCACCGCAGGCGGACCTACCGCCCCTCTTGCTTGGCCGGTAGTTGTCTGAGCTTGTCATAGGTGTGACACCTTACGCCCCAAAAACACATCTCCTAAGCACCTTAATAAATTATTAGTGTTTTGCCCGACTTTGAGCAGTTTTTTTGTTCGACATTGTCAACTTCGGAGTCCGCATATAGGGATAGGTCTTGCCTAACCAATTGACATTTTGAGTGAAACCGACACAAACTTTTTTTTTACCTTTTTAAGAGGTTATTCTCTTTTTGCTAGAACTTGTTTTGTTCCACTTGGCTATAGTCAGTGAAAAAAGGATATGAACATCTCGCCAAAAAAAGGGATATGAACATGTGTTGGGCTCGGCCTTGCACAAGTATCCTTGTATCCATCATTTCACAACTATTGTCGCTGCCGAGCAGTCGCTCGTGCCGCATAGTCCCCTCTCGTTAGGGTTTGTCTCTCCTCTCGGCGGCGACATTAGCGACCACCGTAGAGAATCGATCTCCCCTTCCCTCGTCTTCCCGCCGATCTGCAGGGGCTCTTGGGGTCTCGCCAGGGGTGGGGACGACGTGTGCCTAGGGAACCTACCGCCCGCGGAACAACTCTCTTCGGGCAAGAGATCATGAGCGATGTTGCGTAAGGTTCGGGCCAGGGCGCCACGGATCTAGCAGCCATGATGAAAGAATTGGGATTGAAGGAGGAGGACCTTCAGGATGTTGTGGTTGAAGATGAAGAACTAGAAGCGGAGGCGGCCTGCTGGATGGCAATCGCTAGGGTACACACGGAGAAACCCTACAGCCAATACTGGTTCTTCAGGAACATGAGAATCGCTTGGGAGCTGGCGAAGGAGGTGAAGATAAGGCCATTAGAAGACAATCTGTACACCATGCAGTTCGGTTGTCTCGACGACTGGGAACGGGTAATGGAGGACGGCCCGTGGTCTAACAAGGGGAAGGCTGTGATCCTGGCGCAATACGATGGATTCACCAGACCGTCGACCATTGAGCTGAAGAAGATCGACATATGGATGCAGATCCATGACCTGCCAGATGGATTCTTTTCAAAAATCAAAGCTCTCTCGGCCACAGTGGGAGAGTTCATCTACGCGGAGCCAAAATCACATGATTTTGAGAGCAACTTTGCAAGGGTTCGGCCGAGGCTTGATGTGACTAAACCTCTCAAGAACGTTGTGTCTCTGGTCATCAAGAAGAAGGAAACCATGCAGAGGGTGATCTTTAGGGTGAAATACGAGCGGCTCCCAGATTGGTGTGCAGTTTGTGGATATATAGGCCATCTGTTTAAAGAGTGTGGTGATGGAGTTCACCCTCCAGAATCTCTGGTATATAAGGATCTGAAAGCAACATGGTTCAAGGGGCCGGGAGACGGTCCAGGAGAAGGAAGAGGTGCGGGAGACGGCTCTGGTTCAAGAGGGGGTCGAGGCAGAGGGCGATCGGGCAGAGGCCGAGGTCGTGGAACATCGCAGCAGTCTGCACCCGGGTACAGAGACGAAGAACCTGAGAAAATTGACCTTGACATAGCCATGCTCGATGCTGAGAATAACAGGAAGAGGGGGGCCACGGTAGGCGACCCAATAACCTACGTGAATCCAGAGAACACTTCTTCCGACGCCAACAAGCTCCTGCTGCTGCCCGCTCCTGAAGTTCCAGCTAGTCCTTCCGCAAAGCAAGAGCCAAAGAGGAACAAGTTAAGCTCATCGACCATTGAAAAGCCCCCGGGGAAGAACACAGTGAACACCAAAAACCAAGATGCGCGTATGGCGGGCCTCCAGGGGGGTCGCACCAAGCGCAATGAGTCTCCTATGTTGGAACTGTCGTGGCGCTGGCAAACCGGCGACAGTTCAA
Organism: Triticum dicoccoides; assembly: GCF_002162155.2. NCBI lineage: Eukaryota > Viridiplantae > Streptophyta > Magnoliopsida > Poales > Poaceae > Triticum > Triticum dicoccoides. Next base: position 606,009,045 of record NC_041389.1, read on the forward strand.
GAGCTTCGTGACCTAACGAAGCAGTTTGCCCCCTCTGTACTTTGTATCCTTGAAACCCAGATAGAGGGATCTAGAGTTGAGAGTATGGGTGGTTCACTAGGTTATAATAAAATTTTTGCAGTTAGTAGTTCGGGGAGAAGTGGAGGACTAGGTGTCTTTTGGAACGATGAAATAAAGCTTGAAATTGTCGGTTACTCTCAGTACCATATTGATGTTGTTATTGATAATCTTGTTGATGTCAGAACACGGGTTACCTTTGTTTATGGAGAAGCCCAAGTAAATGAAAGGTACAAAACTTGGGACATGCTAAGGGGAATTGTTGGTGATAGCGACTTGCCATGGCTTGCCTTAGGCGATTTCAATGAGGTGTTGCAGCTCCATGAGCATGACGGAGTGGGAAACAGAAGCCAAGCGCAAATGGATGCCTTTAGAGATGCGTTGGATACTTGCGGTCTAGCGGATATTGGATATATTGGGAGCAGCTGGACATTTGAACGGAAAGTGACAGGAGGAACTTTTACAAGGGTAAGGCTCGATCGGGGAGTGGCTAACCCAGCATGGTCGATCACCTTCCCGCATGCGCAGCTGGAACACAAAACAGCAGCCACCAGTGATCACGTACCCATTTACGTGAGATACATGCAGGGACAGCTTGCAGACGGGCCCCACGGACATTTAAGTACGAGATGGCATGGGAGAGGGATCCGAGCCTCCAGCCAACAGTGGAGACAGCATGGAAGAGTGGGGCGGCAGATTCTGCCAGTGCGGTAAACGAGAAGCTAAGGTCGTTATCATCGGATCTTGCGAACTGGGACAAAACCCAGTTTAGGAACGTGAGAAGGGAAATTCAGGATTTAAAGAAGGAGCTACAGGAGATGAGGGATAGTCCAAACCGCATTGGCCCAGTGCATGCAGAAATAAAAGTGGTGGATAGACTCACTGAGTTGTACCACCGAGAAGAAATACTTTGGCGACAGAGAGCCCGGCTCGACTGGCTGATACATGGGGATAAAAACACGTATTTTTTCCATCTTCGTGCTAGTCGGAGGAGAAGGAAAAACCAGATAAAATCGCTACAAAAAACCGGATGGGCAGTTAACTGAAAACTTGAAGGAAATGGAAGACATGGCTACTGCCTTTTATCAGGAGCTATACACGTCCGAAGGGATACATGGTGTGGAAAGGGTCCTCGAGGCAGTACCAACTAAAGTCACACATGAGATGAATGCGAGCTTGTGTGCTCCTTATACCAAAAAAGAGGTGAAAATGGCTTTGTTCCAAATGTACCCAATTAAAGCACCGGGCCCGGATGGTTACCCGGCCCACTTCTTCCAACACCATTGGGATACTTGTGGAGAGGATGTCACCAAGGCTGTTCTGAGAATAGTTGATGGCATCGAATCTGCAGAATGCATCAACGACACAATCCTTGTTCTTATCCCAAAGGTAAAAAATCCATCACTTCTCTCACAATTCCGTCCAATCAGCCTCTGTAATGTTTTCTACAAAATTGCGTCAAAAGTGATATCCAACAGATTGAAGGTGGTATTGCCTGAAATTATTTCACCGGAACAGTCAGCTTTTGTACCTGGGAGGTTAATTACAGATAACATCATAATGGCTTATGAGTGCTTGCACTTCATGAAGAGAAACAAGGCAAAGAAAAATCAGTCCTGTGCCCTCAAGCTGGATATGATGAAGGCATACGATAGGGTTGAGTGGTCTTACCTGAAGGCCATAATGCTTAAACTTGGCTTCAATGCCAGGTGGGTGGATATTGTCATGAGCATGGTAAGAACAGTGACTTTCTCTGTGCTGTTTAACGGAAAGAAACTACAACAGTTCAAACCATCACGTGGAATCAGACAAGGGGATCCCATATCTCCATACTTGTTCTTGTTAGCAGCAGAGGGCCTTTCGTGCCTATTAAAATCAAAAAGTGAGTCATCAAACTTGAGTGGTCTACAGGTTGCACCAACGGCGCCGCCAGTGAGCCATCTCTTATTCGCTGATGACAGCCTGCTGTTTTTCAAGGCAAATAGTGTGGGTGCAAATGAGGTGTACCATGTTCTGAACACTTACTGTCAGGCGACAGGACAGCGTATCAACCACTCTAAGTCATCAATATATTTCAGTAAAGGAGTTCCTGAGACGGTTAGACAAGAGATCAAAGGGGCTCTCAATGTCCCTAATGAAACCCTTAACGAGAAGTATCTAGGGATGCCCTCTGATATTGGTAGCTCAAAGAATGGCGCCTTCAAATACCTAAAGGACAGGTTGTGGAGTAAAGTACAGGGTTGGATTGAACAAACCATGTCCACGGCGGGTAAGGAAGTATTAGTCAAGTCCGTGGCGCAAGCAGTGCCAGTTTTCTCTATGTCTTGTTTTAAGCTCCCAAGAGGGCTTTGCGAACACCTGAACATGCTGATCAGAAAGTTCTGGTGGGGGAGTAAGGAAGGAAAGAGGAAGCCCCATTGGGTGTCATGGAGCACAATGACCAAACCAAAGGGTATGGGAGGACTCGGGTTTAAGGACTTTGAGTTATTCAATCTTGCGATGCTGGCCAGGCAAGCGTGGCATCTGCTACAAGGTCCGGATACACTTTGTGCGCGTCTCCTTAAAAGCATTTATTACCCAAACAGGGAGTTCCTCGAAGCTGAACTGGGAAGCCACCCAAGCCAGGTGTGGCGAGCCATTATGGAGGGAAAAGACACTCTCAATATGGGGCTAATCAGACGCATCGGCAATGGTGATGACACTAATATATGGACTCATAACTGGCTACCCCAGGATGATATGCTACGGCCTTATGGAAGCATTGCACCGAACCCACCGCAAAGAGTGTCTGACCTTATCTTAAGTTCAAGTGCCTCCTGGAACGCCCAACTAATCCAAGCCACGTTCATGCCCATGGATGTTCAGACTATTATGGGCATTCCTCTGTGTACACGTAGTATAACAGATTTCTGGGCTTGGCACTTTGAGAAACATGGTTGTTTCACGGCTAGATCTGCATACAGAATGCTAGTTGCTACTAAGCAACGAAGGGAGGAATTGCTTTACGGGTCAGGTGGTACTTCAAATCCTAGAGTGGAGGAAAGTGCATGGAAATCCCTCTGGAAAACCGAAGTGTCGGGGAAACTCAGAATGTTCCTATGGAGGCTCTCCAAGCATTCGCTACCGACCAACGATGTTCATGCGCATCGGCACATGGCTGTTTCGGATCAATGTGGCCTTTGCGGAGCTCAGGACTCGTGACGTCATTCTTTGCTAGACTATACTGCATCAAGAAGTGTCTGGGCACTGGCGGATGATGAGTTTACACATAAAATCATAGCAAATACTGAGCCTAATGCAAAGCAGTGGCTGTTTACACTGATGCAGGCCTTAACCCATGAGCAGTTTGTGCTGATGACGGTGACGCTGTGGTCCATATGGCATGCACGACGCAAGGCGATACATGAATCAATCTTTCAGAGCCCCCAGGACACTCACAGTTTCATTGCCAGATTTATTAATGAACTCGGTCTTATTAGGAACAGGCACGTGCATGTCAGAGCTACCCCCGGGGTAACGCAGCAGCCAAAGAAACCGCCCTTGGGTTTCTGTAAAATTCACGTTGATGGGGGTGTCCTTTCAGGACAGAGAGGAGCCGCGGCGGTTGTTTGCAGAGACGGAGGAGGAAACTATTTGGGTAGCGCTGCTCTTGTGATCGAAGGAGTTCATGATCCAGCAACAATCGAAGCAATAGCCTGTCGAGAAGCACTCTCCCTCGCCGAAGACTTGGACATACATCATTTTGTGGTGGCTTCTGATTGTCAGCAGGTCATATCCGATATCTCTGGACATGCGCGGGGTTCATATGGTGCAATTGTAACCGAAATAAACCTTCGAGCTGCTACTTTTACTTGTAACTTTTTTTTGAGTCTCGTGCCGCTAATTATGAGGCACATAGTTTAGCCAAGTTTGCGATAACTAGAGGTCCGGGTCGCCACGTCTGGTTGGGTGTATCTCATGACCAGAGTTGTATACCACTTCATGTGGATTTTGCTGAATAAAACTTGGTTTTCCCCTCAAAAAAAAAAACTATTGTCGCTGCCCCTTTTTTTGAAGAAAACTTTTGATCTATTCAACTTCAATTATGCCAGTACAACGAACACCAAAATAATAAAAATTAGAAGGAATCTTGTACTCCGTGTGCAACATGTCAAAGCATGACCAAACACACATCACAAGGCACTCGCTTCGGCTGGTTGACCAGTCGACCTAGTTGCGCCTCAGCACATTTGTAGAAGTGACGGTAAAAAAATAGAGAGGAAGGAAAACCGAGAGAATATATATTATGCCCCAAAAAAATGAAAAATGTTCGCGGTTTTGTTGAAACATTCGTAAAAGGTAAGAAAAATGTATTTGAAGTAAAATTCATGTTTATGGATTTGAATATATATATATATATATATATATATATATATATATGAATTTTGAATATATTTACAAACATTATAAAATGATTATGAGTTCAAATTAAAAAATGCTGACAAAGTTTTGTATTTTAAATTTCTTTTCAGTTTTAAAAATAATCAACTGAAAAATTTCCATAAATTTGGAACGAATTTGTAAATATTAATATTTATTAATATGTTCTTTAATATCGGAAAATAAAAAAGATGTTTACAAAATTACGAAAGATATTAATCAATTTTAAAAAAATGTTAACAAATGTGAAAAAAATTCTGGATATAAAAAGATGTTCATAATTTTCAGGCAGTAAAAAATTAAAACAAGAAAATGCAAGAAAAAAATCAGAAAAATTGGAGAAGCAATAAAGCAACAAAAGAAAGCACATAAAAAGGAAAACGAAGAAAACCATTTGAACCTTCTCGAAACCGGTAGATAAGGCATGAAGCGAGCTTAGTAGTTTTTTCAAAAACACCTATAATTTTTTTTCATACTCATAATAATTACATGTACACTGACTATCAATTTTTTTACGGGTACACTGATTTGAACCTAAGATTCAAGAAAATACAAAATAACTCTTATGACTAAGAACTATAACGAAATCTCTTGAAAACACCTTCTTCGGGGTATCAATATCTGCTTGAAGAAATACACCAAATACTTCAATAAAGAGGCTGCAATTGGATTGAAGCAACGATGTTGTCGTTATTTCACCCACACAAACATTATCAATAATGGTTTTTGGAAGTGCATTGAGTCATCCATCCAAAAAGATGGGAAGCCTTCATCGATGAACGTACTTGAACTGGTGATGATCCCCTAGAAATGCATGCCATTAAATCACTATATCTTCACCATGATGTCGAAAGATTTCATCTCCTCAAAGAATCAAACCAACAGAAAAAGCTTGACACAACAAAAACTCACCATATTCGAATAAATTGGATCTACAAGGATAAAAAAACTCTCTAATCTCATGGCATCGCCAGAAAAATAAGAGGAAATTAATTCTTACACAACTATGATAATCACTAGAAGTTGACGAAGAACATAAATGTCTTGAAGATTCAAAGTCCCCCCACGACTGAGTGCCAAGATGGTAGCCAGAGGCGAAGGGACCTAAATTCTCAAATCGCGGCGGCGACACGACACGAGAAAACCCTCATACAGGAGCAGACCATCGCTGATGTGAGCTTACTAGCTAGCCTACCTTGTGCAGAAACGGTGGGAAACGGGCGTGAGACTATATATCTCGCTTCAAGCTAGACAGACCAGGACTGGCCGGTCTGGTTACACCGTCCCTTCTTTTCAGATTTTGTTATTTGGCTTACTCGATTTTGTTATTTTTTATTTTGAAAACAACATAATATATATATCAAAAAAATATTTAAGTATGAAAAAAAGTTTTGTGTAGTGTTAAACAATGCTGGTGCAACTTATAAATAATGTTGATAGTGTCCAGCTTTTTTTTCAAGAATTATTGAAAACATATTTAACACATATTTGAACAACAAATATTCAAATACGTGTGTTTGAAAAATGTAAATAACACATTTAAAAATGTTAAACATATATAAAAAATATTTCAAATATATATGAAAATATATAATGTGTATGAAAAAAGTGTTAATCACGTGTTAATTTTAAAGGTGTATAAAAATAATCCTGATGTATACGAAATTATAGAACGTGTATTAAAAATATTGGTGATGTATAAAAAGTATTAATAATATATTTAAAATGTTAAACATGTTACAAAAATTTCTTGGTATATATAAAAATGTAATTAGTCCTCAAACATAAAATTATAAAAGATGTTAATCATGCATTTGTAAAATTGTTAAACATATGCAAATAATGTTCCTAACGCATAGAAAAATGTACACATGTGGACCAAAATTTTTAGACATGTGATGAATAATAAAAGAAAAACAAAGAAAGATGATGAAAACCAAAGAAATGAACGAGAAAAAAAAGAAAACCAAGAAAGAAACAAGAAAAAAAAGCAATAAAAACCAGTGAAAAAGGAAGAGAGAAACAAAGAAAAACAATGAAAAAGGAAATAAAGAACCATGAAAGAAGTAAAGAAGCCCGATGTAAAAAAATAGAAAACTGATAAAGAAAAAGAGAGAACCAGATAAATGAACAGAAGAAAAAAACAGAACCCCCCTTTCTCAAAAGCAAACCAAAACTGTGGAGCGGTGGAACAACTTTCACGAGCGAGCGTCACAGCTAACGGAATAAAGAGAAATGAGCTGGCCGAGCAGCTACACTAGGGAGGAAAGCTATCAGACGAGATGATAGTTATACCCATTATAGGCGAGATATAGTTCTGGTGGTGGGGAAAGAATCTTGGAAAATCATATCAGACGAGATGATAGTTATACCCACTATAGGCAAGATATAGTTCCGGTGGTGGGAAAAGAATCTTGGAAAATCCTATGGGACGTCCACCTGAATCATATAGGTGCGCCAGAAACGCGAGGCAAGATGGGTTGGCTCATTTGGCACGTTTGCGCATTTTTTTTTGTGTGTGTGGTTTTGCTCTTGGTTTTCTGTTTCGTTTTTGTATTTGTTTTGTTTGCTTTTTCAGATTTTGGTTTTCTTTTATTTTCTTTCATCGTTTAAAATTTCTTAAATTTTAGGTCTTTTTTAAATATATGGTGAACATTTATTACTAATATAGTGGAAATGTTTCTAGTATATGATTAATATTTTTTATTTTTATATACAATATAATTTTAAAAAATTATATGATTTACATTTTTATGACACACACCGAACATTCATTGAATATAGATTAAGCTTCTTTATGTACACTGGACTTTTGTATAGTATGTAACACATACTGATCTTTTTTCTAAGAATACTTTTCATAGGTTTAATGTAGCTCCTAAAAATATGTAGCTTTTTTAGGTGAAAGGCCGACTAAAAACGGAAGAAGAAAAAGAGAAACCCGTGTGACGGGCAGAGTGGGCCGGCCCGTTTGAGTCGGCTTTCAGCGAAGGCTCCCCTGTTCTTTGATGGCCTCGTGGGCCTTCTCGAACGACCGGGGGCGCGCGTGTTCCAGCCTTCTCCGGAAGCGTCCCGCCGCGTGCCCTCCGCCGCCGCCGCCGCGTATTCTTTTCTTCTTCTTCTTCTTCTTCCCCAAGATGAACCAACCAATTTCTCATCTTATAACGAAAAGAAAAAAAAGAAAAAAGAGAAGGAAACCGACCCCTCCTCCTTTTTCCACTCGATTCTTTCTTGCTGCACAAGAAGAGCGCCGCCTCGCTCGCCTTAATCCGCAACCACCCCGGCCCACAGAGGCACCCAAACCTCGCGCGCCCGCAGCCTCCTCCCCCTCGGTTCCGCAGAATCGGGCGAGCTCGCCGACGGGACTGCTCCGGCCGCCTCGCTCACTCGCTCGCTCGCCGCCGTCGCGCCATGGTACGCCCTCCTCCCCACCCCGGCCCTTCGTTCTCGCGTCGTTCTACAGAAGATCCGGCGTCGCTGTCGTTCCTCCTGCCGTGCCCCGCGGCTCCGGTATATAGATAGAGGGATAGGGGCAGCAGCTAGCGGTCGAGTACAATCCAAGGCGAGGTCCATCCCGGGTCGGGTCCGCCGGCTGTTTGAGAGTTACGGCGGAACAGCGACAGTATCTGGTAAACGTCCTGCCCAATTCGGGATCGGGTCTCCTGTTCCGCCGTCGACGACGGCGACCGGGTCGCTACTGGCGGGGCTGCTAGCGTGCCCAGTGCTAGCGGGTTGGTTGAATCGGGCCATCCCAGGGTCCCGGCGGCCAGCGTGGTCCGCTGGTCCGGAGAGGCGGCAGCAGTCGCTCACTGCAGCAGCCGTGACCCCCCTTAGCCGCGCTGGTCCAGACGAACAGTGCCAGACAACGATAGCAGTCTGCCTGGCTGGGTTCGTGTACCTGACATGGATTTAGGAACCTGTGGTTGAACTGAATCATTTGGTTGGGTACAATTTGCAGTTATATGAAGATGAATTTCTCCTTTATTATTGTGTATATATGTTGAATGCATAACTGAACCTGCACATAATTCAGAAACTTAGCCATGTCATGTTGAGAGTATGATTCTGAATTTTAGCTCTGTCATCGATCGGTCTAATCAGTGTGCTGGAACATTCTCTGGTACCACAGGCCACGCCGCTGGTAGCTGGGCTGTCGGTAGCTGCTGCTGCGATGGGAAGCAGATTCATGATTCAGGCATGGCAGGCCTTTCGAATCCGGGCGGCGATGCCACGTGTGCGTAAATTCTATCCTGGCGGATTTGAGAGGGAGATGAGCAGAAGAGAAGCCGCACTGATCCTTGGCGTAAGGTGATGTTTCTTCTTCATCATGTCCTTGTTAACCTGTATATTGATAATGTCGCTGAAATCCTGTGCGACTGAAATGATGTACAGTTGTTTTTTGAGTTACATTGAGATGCTGAAAATATGAAACTGTCGTTTCTTCAGAGAACGTGCTGCACTGGACAAGATAAAGGAGGCCCACAAGAGGGTAATGGTAGCCAACCACCCTGATGGTGGTGGCAGCCATTACATTGCTTCCAAGATAAACGAGGCCAAGGACATGCTCATGGGGAAGGGGAAATCCGGCTCCATTTTTTAGCCAGTGTATACGAGATGGAAGTTATTTTGGATTGATCATGATGAGGTAGTGATTTGCTTTCCATTGGCATCATTAACATTGTTGTGCTGACACCGTGCATCTGAACAAAGGTACACGTTATGGAAACCGAGTGACTTAATTATGTGGCTGATGTAAGTTTACCCAGAGGCTTCAGTTATTATGCTAACCTTCTGTTGTGACCATTGGGCTGTCTTGCTCGAAAGATTGTACATTTGGGGCTTATTGCTTACTGATATGCGTGTGTGCTATCAGTTTGTTTCTCATTGTTTCCATTGTTTAATGTCATCGTTGATAAGAACATAAACTGTTCACGATCGAATTGTCAGAAGATGTGTCATACATCAGGTTGATCTTATCTCTATTGTAACAATTCTTCGGCCTTCTGTTTCTTCTTGGGAAGCTCCTATTAATTCATATAAAGGGCCATAAAGCTCCCCCAAAATGTCCAATTCAGCACACAGTGATGATTTATATTGTTGCAGTGTCAAAGCTACCAATAAATGCATAGCATGGAGAGGAGCAGTGGACATTCTTTGTCGACAAGTCTGCACTGAATCTCTTTGCTGCACAATCCACATCAAACATTTAAGCTCCAGTTGAAAGCTTCATTGGAGATTTGCAGTGTTCTGTAAAAAGAAGCATATATATTGTAAGCCTCATTAGACTTCCCGTTCCAGTTCAGGCTATATCCTTTTTTCTAGGCGGAGTTCAGGCTATATCTTACCAAAATGACAACTGTTTGTCAAATATATCCACAGCGCGACTTGTAACAGTTAAATATGCGCTGTTTCACTACAGTATGTCAAACTAACTTATACTTCATTTAATCTATCAGCCCCTGTTCATGCAAATCGAAAACACAGATGTTTTGTTCCAAAAAGAACTCTTGTCATCAGCCTGGCAGAAATAACTTCTGTGAAAAATTCAGAGAACGATTTCATGCAATTCATATCATCTACTCGTTTACCTTTTTGGGCACGCTGAAGAATTCATTGCCTTTTTGTCTGAAATCCTGTTTGCGCAAATTGACGACAGCAAGTTTATGCCCAAAAATTCAACTCTTGCCATCAGCCCGGTGAAAAATAACTGATGCTGAAGGCAGGAAGTCAGAAACTTTAAAGAACAATTCAGTTCAAGCAACTCATACCGTCCAATACTCATTTTCTTGGGCACGCAGATGTATTTATTATGCTGTTCTAGAAAATGAAGAATGTTCAAATGGAAGCTATTGAACAGTATCCCAACTTTTTTTGTTGATCAGTTAGTCGATGACTGCAGAAATGGTCCAGACCAATCCATAATTGACATTGTTGCAGTGTCAAAATCTAGTGTATGAGTCATCAGCATGTAGTAGCAGTCATTCTTCATACAATGCAGATTGCATTAACTCTGCTCAACTCTTCATTAAGAGCATGCTCATCAAGAACCTAGAAAGACCGCAAACCATTGTGGTAAACTGGTAATGCTTGAAGTTCGTCGAACATTCAACCTGTCATTGATAAAGTTCAGTGTAACTTTGTAATAATATCTGACGAAGATGATGAGCAACGCAGCTCGTCGATCTGTTCAGGCAAATGCATCAAGGCAGTTCGAAATCCTAAGGTAGCACATTAGCACTGTTACCTTAATTCTTTCTGTGATGAAAGAACCCTGAATCACTGCCTTGATATTATCCTCGGACTAAATCAGCATGTGTTTAAGATGCAGCCGGCTTAAGTAATTAACCATTACTTCAAGTTGATGACCAGATCATGTGACTCGCGGGGTCGATTTTCTTGACGAGATCATAGATCTCTCCAAAGACAATTTTTGTGTTAGGTTGATCTCTATCTCGTTCGAATCCAACGGGTCGAACGGGCCCCTGACTTGCGCCCTGATCAGGGGCGCCCAACCAAACCATGGTTGGTGGGCCTCTGTGACCCGCGCTATATAACAGAGGTGGGGGCCGGGGCACGACTCACGAGGTTGAACGCTGCCACAAACCCCACCGAACACTCCCTATCGATCTAGGGTAAGCGCGGTGCTCACGGGAAGCACACTACCGCTGCCATCTCTCTGGCCACATCGCCGCCGTCACCACATCACCATGGCCGGTGCTGGATCGAGCTCATCCACACCAGGAGAAGGTAGGTTTACCGGATCTACTAGCCTACTCCGATTCAAGGTCTATCATTTTGATGTTAAGGTTTCATCACAGGACTGAATCGCAGTATCCATCCCAGGCGGTGACATAGAAATCACTATATTAAATACTTCCTCTGTCCCAAAATATGTACAAAGTTAAGACACTTATTTTGAGACGGAGGGAGTATAATCTTCTGCCGGGGGTCCAAATTTGACAACACAAAGGTCTCATAGTAGTACAAAATATTCAACCCTTTGCCATTTGTCCAGTCCAAAGTAGAACTATTGGGTGGTCATCTGCACGTGCTCCTCCTGAGTCCTCAGTACTTGGCCATCATCTTGTCCGTGGGACGAGCAGGAGAACTTCAAAAAAAATGGGGCCCCTCATCTTGGGTCTCTTTGCTTCCAGCCTAGTTCCTCCCACTCCACTTGGGGATCGATGGCGGCGAAGAAATCGCAAGAAACAAGGAACACAACATGCATGCATAACACGACTGACAGTGACGAGGATTTATGTAGCTTGAGCAGACCTGAACACAGTCACAATAGCTATCTCCCATCCTCTTGGCTCATGGAAGGACACTGCCGGCCAACCTGAAAGGAACAATTCTGTCGCTGGACACCGAATGCGATGGTCGGGAACTTGGAATGAACTGTGGATGCTTGACCCTTTCGATCATATCGAATTTGAGCTGGCTTCCCGGCTACTCCTTCTGTCCAGGACCAGGTACAATTGTTAGTACATATATATACTGTATCACACTATTCTTATGCTGCTGCTATAATTTTGCAGCAGTTCGTTTTCTGACCTGATAGTAGGATTTTGGTTGGAAGCAAGAGGGGACAACCATAATGCACTCAACCACTCGATGTCATATCAGTTGTGGTGAGTCAGGGGTCATCAGATGCAGGCCTGTTGCCACATTTGACACTATCAGGAAATTTACTATGCGGCATTTGTGAGTGTCTCTAATCTCTGAAACAATGTTGCTAAGAACTAGTACAGTCTTCGATGAATTAATCGGTGCAAAAGTACATTTTCGTCTGTTGATGTTGAATTCATTGGCCCTGATCTTTGCTTCATTTTTCCTATAAGTTGGCTGGACAGAATTTCCTAATGTACTGTTTCAGGACAGAATACTGAAAACTGCTGTACCGAAAGAAGTGAGCAACTCGACTTCCACTGATGTATGCGTATGGTTCAGAGGGGAGATGATATGCCCATCTTTTTGACAAGATAGGTGACAAAGAATTCCACAAGGCATCAGAATATTTTTTTTAAAGATCTGAATCCACGTCAGAAATAGTAACCAGATATATCTAATACATTTGTGATTTTGCTACCCGGCAGTCGTCTGAATAGTACTCCCTCCGTCCGAAATACTTGTCATCAGAATGGACAAAAAAGGATGTGTCTAGAACTAAAATACATCTATATACATCTTCTTTTATTCATTTTTGATTGATGACAAGTATTTCCGGACGGAGGGAGTAATAGGCTGGGATATAATTTTCATATATATAGCTTTCTGTAGGTCCATCAATCTGAATCTCTGAAGAAAGAAGAGATACATTTCAGAGCTCACCAAACATCTGCGGCCAGGCCCAGGCTAATATAATAACCAACGTGCTTAAAAAAAACTTTTCTCCTTGGATGATCACAGGTTTTTTGTCTGTTTGAGTTTCAGTATGAAATCTAGCATGACAATTCCAGAGCCTCGATCTCACACCCCAGAAAATAGCTCACACTTGTCTTTTGTCAGTGCTACGTGGTAGAAACAAAAGAGATGCATCTTACCTAGTCTTGGTTCCCATTTTCCCCAAGTGCAATCGAATTGCAACACGTTAACTATGGATTAGCACGGACCGATTAAGCTAATCAGCTGTTTTTTAACAGCCAAGCTGGGCAAGTTTGGAACGACTCCTGCGCTTGATAAACTGTCACGGCCGACAGATCCTGTTAATAACCCTACCAGTCACTTGCCTCGGGCCTTGGTTAACCTAGCTAAAAAGGGTGAAACGTGTCGCTCATGTTAGGAAAAACGAAGCGCCAATATGCTGCTTCCAGTTACAATTCACACTAGCTAGTTATTACTCAGTCATCTCAAACATAAAAAATGAACATGCCCACTGACTTTGCCTGCACAAACATGCATCATCGTGTGACCGATCTGCGGCACCCCAGTAAAAAAAACTCGCCACAGGTATACACGACCATTTTGTCCTGTGCCAGTTCCTGTTTTCTGTGTTGAGATGTGGAGCATCGATCCGACGTCGCGTCTTGACTTGAACTTGAGGACAAGAGCCGTTCAAAGGCGCCGTTTTTCTTTATTCTCTCCCTCGGAAGGTCCAGAAGGATGACGTGGGGCAATGCATGGAAAAGTGAATGATGAAAGATCAGAGGGAGGGAGAATTATTCTTTGCTGTTGTTGTTGGTGCAGTGCAGGTGTTTTTACTGGTGCACGGTGATGTGCATGTCCATGGGAAACGCCGAAACGGTCGAGGTTCCAAAAGCTTCCAAGTTTCGGTTGGTTAGCCGCGCCTTCCGAGAAACGAATCGCGTGCCAATGGTCACGGTCATGTGGACGTTGTCTTCATGCATGGCCACGGAAGTCAAACCGGATTTTGTTTTGCTACTGACCAACTGCACCGTTGGACATGGCGCTGTGTTTTACTGCCTCCGTCCAGATTTATGAGTTTTTTTTTTGTATTTTGTGCTAAACTTTGACATTAGATTTAAAAATTATGTTGATAGATTAGTATTTGAAATAAGTTTCCAATGATAAACCTTTTGTTACTTGATTCATATTACCGGTCGCTGGTTTAGTATAAAGTTGTATCAACTTTGTACTATCTAGCGACAAGTAATATGAATCTAGGAGAGTATATATACATAATATTTTGCTAGTTGAATCTATGGTCATTTTTGATCCAAAATATGAGGGGGACTAATAAACACGATGGAGGTAGTACAACCTACGGGCAAGCATGATATAGACAAACTGATGTCTATAATGTTCCTTCCTGCGGTTGGCCGGTTTGAGGTCCGTGGCTGCAGGTGTTTTTTTTTTTAACCGAGGCTGCAGGTTGGTGGCTGGTCTTAGTTCTTCTTACTTCTGACGTAGATCCATGCTGAGGTGTGTTTGTTTGTCTTGCCATTTGACCAGTTTTCTGGAAGAGTATAATGGTCTCATCTGCCGGATTAGTGAGTCTGTGAATCACCTTACATCGCCGCATATTCCCTTTCGACACTCCTTCCCCCTCTTTTGAGGAGTATTGCCGGGGACAACCGGACGTCAAGCTCAAAACGTTCTCGCCTTACTTGGTCAGTGAATATGAAAGTTGAAATCTTCCCTTGCGTTGGTTGCACCGGCGAGATTTGTGAGTCTTTCCATCCGTATAGCTCCTTTGTTGCTCTCGGTGTGATTTGTTTGATCTCTTTCTTGTATTTCCTTGCAATTCTCATGTTGTTTGGTCACGATGGGATTTTTTTTCCATCTCTTCATAGTATTTTCTTGTAATTTTCCGGCTCCGATGATTCTCTCTTAATGAATGAGAAAGATAGCATTGCTACATTTTGTCAAAAATATATATTTGTTGATCGATTGCTTAAATATAAGCTTTACAATTTGTGAGTGTTAATTAAAATGATATCATATACAACAGAAAAATATCCACAATATGTAAGTTGGCTACAAGAATCTTACATATGTTTTTTACAAGCAAGTGACATTATCATACTTTGTTATCTTTCAGTGCCAAAAACGTCAATGTGGCACCTCTTGTGGATTACTTAATCACATTGTTACACTTTTTTTTCCGACCAAAAATCACAACTTGTCTGGGTGGTATAGTTGGTTATCACGTTAGTCTCACATTGTTACACTGGCTGGAGCAATGCCCCCCCGCTACTCTCCACCCTATTAATTTAGTATTTTAAAAAAAAAGCAAGCCCAACCCTCTCCCTACTCAACTCACCTCCAATCCTCCCGACATTGTACCCCCAAAACCAACTACTGCCAATCGCCATGAAATTTCCCTTCTGCTACCAACCACTGATGCCATGTGATGTCTTCAGCTACCACTTGTGGAGCTCATCCGATTCTAGGGAGCCATCCTAAAAGGGCCTTAGAGAGGCAAATTTAGTGGAGTTGGTTAGAGTTGCTCTCAGGCGTTGTCAAAATTTTGCCAAGTTGCATGACAATATTTATTTAGACATCACCAAGGCATCATGTTGTTAATGATGAAGTAAAGAATGGTACATGTGTCGAGCTCTGTTCTACTGATGAAATCTAACAGTGGAGTTATGTATACATTTTTTGCCTGGAAGTTATCCATATACATATTTGCCCTAGCCCCAATTTTATATTAGGCCTCATGGGGATCCGAATAGGTACCCAACTAGGACTCAAATAATGGAATCCAAAACCTGGCGTGCACGTC
>NC_041389.1:606025158-606043447 GCF_002162155.2 Triticum dicoccoides
TCATACTTACGATGTATTTGCATGTGTTTCCTCGTAAAAAACATGTCATGCTTGTCCCTAAAAAAATACATAAAACGTTTGGAAAGCGGACTTGTAGGGAATTTCTACAAGACACTCATTGGTGTGTCTGACCACCTAGAGAGAGAGAGAGAGAGAGGGAGAGAGAGAGAGAGAGAGAGAGAGAGAGAGAGAGAGAGAGAGAGAGAGAGAGAGAGAGAGAGAGGTTACAGTGGTACACTCACTTTAGGTGCTACAATTGTTAGCGATGGATGGTAGCACGTCTAAAATATTATGAAACTATTTGGAAACAGATGAGTGAGTAAATAGGAAGTGTCTACAAGCCAAGAAAAGGGAAGACAAATCAAGATATAAATAGTGCATGGAAGACGAACATATAGGACACTAATCACAGTTGATTTGCGCCCTTCATTTTGTAATGTGCAGTTGAAACCTGGATTTCAGTATTTTGTACGACTACATATGCCATATTGTCAACTCCCTCGATGTTTTTTCCATGAGAAGACCAATAGTTTTCTAGGGATACAAGTACAACCACACATGCATTGATGGGCCAATAGCTCCTGTGTGACGCATTCCACGTGAATTGGAAGGAGTGCGACGTGGTTGACGAAAATAGCTGTAGTGCAACGCTTCAGAAGCCCAAATAGCCAAGGCCCACTCGGGCGATTAAAATGGTCGTCAACGGGAGTGAGATTATGTTTAAGACATGTGGGTCCCACTTGACAGAGCATCTAGTTACGGCCCCACTTGGCAGTGCATCAGGTGTGGCTCCGTGCCTGTCTGAATCAGGTGAGCAGTGACACGTTGCTCCCTCCTCTTCGTTCTCGGCGGTGAGCCGGCGACGGCGCTGGAGCTTTTATTTTCTCGGTGACAGCAGCGGCGGAGCTGTCGTTGTCGGTGACGGCGGCGGCTGTGGTGAGTAAATCCTGAACCCTTGTACTGTTCCCCTCCTTGTCGAGTTAGAGCTCACCGCATCGCCTCTGTTTCCTCTGTTTTTGGTCGATTTGATACAGATTTGGGTGCGGGGTAGGGGGCTGACTGTGATGGAGCTGCCAGAGACAACAAGGTCGGCTAGGTATGTGCATCCTTTCCAACGTATGCGATCTGTGCGTCGTCCGCTTCCGCTAGCTCACACTGCCCGCCATTGACAAACAGGGGTAGGCCATTAGAATTCACTGTCGAATTCTTTCCTTCTAAGGCGAAGCTAGGTGATGGTAGCGTGCGAGACATAGAGAGAGATACAATTGTGAAATGGGAGGTTGAATGTGCAGAGATTGATCCTCAGGAAATACAGAGCATGGAAGAGAGGGCCGTGAGAAATGTCGTGGAGAAAATTGGGGAGAGCATTTTTTGGGGTCCAGAGCAGGAGGTAGCATTTCTATGGTTTGATAATTGGAAGGGTGAGTATGTGAGAATTAAGAATGGTGAAGAGATGGTTGATGAAATCGATCGGCAAGACGGCTGGGCAAGCAAACTGACTACCTTTCATGCAGAGCTCCTTGATCTGAAATTAGATTCTAAGGTTGGATATGTGCCCTCAAAGTTGGCTTCACAGATGGTAGATGATGATTGGGCTTCACAGAGACAGATAATGTCCATGTTTATGGGTGAAGTGACAGTAAT
The DNA here is from genome assembly GCF_002162155.2 of Triticum dicoccoides. Lineage (NCBI taxonomy): Eukaryota > Viridiplantae > Streptophyta > Magnoliopsida > Poales > Poaceae > Triticum > Triticum dicoccoides. The sequence continues at coordinate 606,026,803 of NC_041389.1, forward strand.
AGGGGGGGGGGTGATCAAGATGTAGAAGAGGGTTGTGATGGTGCTGCAAGGGTTGTTTGGGTTGATTGGAATTCAGTACAATTAGAAGACACTACTGATTTAGTCATTGCACCAATGGCTGACACTGAGATGGCCAATTTTTTTGGCATTCCAGTAGATCCAGTAGATGATCAAGATGGGGAAGAGAGGGGTGAATCTAGTTTGCCTAATGATGCTAACAGAGATGCTTGTGAAGATGTGGATGGACAGCTGATGAAAGATGCCGCAGATGATGTAGATGATGCACATGATGATGAGCTTGTAAGTGTGTATGACAAATAAAATCCTGTTATTGAAGTAGGCAAGTTGTTCCCAAGCATGACGGAGTTTAGGATGTGTTTCAAGACTTATGCAGTCAAACATGAGTTTGATGCCAAGACTATGTGGACTGATAGAAAGAAATTTTATGCAAAGTGCAGAGGTTTCGATGGAAGCGTCAGGCCTTGTAAGTGGTACATATTTGCTAGAATTCAACCTGATGGAAGTACCATTAGGGTTAATCAAATCCCAAATCCACATACTTTTATTACAAGTTCACAGAGAGTATCAACCATGACATCACTGAAGGAAATATGCCCTAGAGGCAATAATAAAGTTATTATTTATTTCCTCATATCATGATAAATGTTTATTATTCATACTAGAATTGTATTAACCGGAAACATGATACATGTGTGAATACATAGACAAACATATAGTCACTAGTATGCCTCTACTTGACTAGCTCATTAATTAAAGATGGTTATGTTTCCTAACCATAGACATGTGTTGTCATTTGATTAATGGGATCACATCATTAGGAGAATGATGTGATTGACATGACCCATTCCGTTAGCCTAGCACTTGATCGTTTAGTATATTGCTATTGCTTTCTTCATGACTTATACATGTTCCTGTAACTATGAGATTATGCAACTCCCGTTTATCGGAGGAACACTTTGGGTGCTACCAAACGTCACAATGTAATTGGGTGATTATAAAGGAGTACTACATGTGTCTCCAAAGGTACATGTTGGGTTGGCGTATTTCGAGATTAGGTTTTGTCACTCCGATTGTCGGAGAGGTATCTCTGGGCCCTCTCGGTAAATGCACATCACTATAAGCCTTGCAAGCAATGTAGCTAATGAGTTAGTTATGGAATGATGCATTATGTAACGAGTAAAGAGACTTGCCGGTAACGAGATTGAACTAGGTATTGGATACCGACGATCGAATCTCGGACAAGTAACATGCCGATGACAAAGGGAACAACGTATGTTGTTATGCGGTTTGACCGATAAAGATCTTCGTAGAATATGTGGGAACCAATATGAGCATCCAGGTTCTGCTATTGGTTATTGACCGAGAATAGTTCTAGATCATGTCTACATTGTTCTCGAACCCGTAGGGTCCGCACGCTTAAGGTTTCGATGACAGTTATATTATGAGTTTATGAGTTTTGATGTACCGAAGGAGTTCAGAGTCCCGGATGAGATCGGGGACATGACGAGGAGTCTCAAAATGGTCGAGACGTAAAGATCGATATATTGGACGACTATATTCGGAGTTCGGAAAGGTTCCGAGTGATTCGGGTATTTTTCGGAGTACCGAAGAGTTACGGGAATTCGCCGGGGAGTATATGGGCCTTATTGGGCCATACGGGAATAGAGGAGAGAGGCCAAAAGGAAGGAGGCGCGCAGCCCCCCTCTGGTCCGAATTGGACAAGGGGTGCGGCCCTTTTTTCCTTCCTCCTCTCCCCCTCTTTCCCCCTTCTCCTACTCCAACAAGGAAGGAGGGAGTCCTACTCCCGGTGGGAGTAGGACTCCCCTTGGCGCGCCCCTCCTAGGCCGGCCGCCCCCTCCCCCCTTGCTCCTTTATATACGGGGGCAGGGGGCACCTCTAGGTACAACAACAACAATTGATCCCTTGGATCTCTTAGCCGTGTGCGGTGCCCCCCTCCACCATAATCCACCTTGATAATATCGTAGCGGTGCTTAGGCGAAGCCCTGCGTCGGTAGTACATCAAGATCGTCACCACGCCGTCGTGCTGACGGAACTCTCCCTCGACACTCGGCTGGATCAGAGTTCGAGGGACGTCATCGAGCTGAACGTGTGCTAGAACTCGGAGGTGCCGTAGTTTCGGTGCTTGATCGGTCGGGCCGTGAAGACGTACGACTACATCAACCGCGTTGTCATAACGCTTCCGCTTTCGGTCTACGAGGGTACGTGGACAACACTCTCCCCTCTCGTTGCTATGCATCACCATGATCTTGCGTGTGCGTAGGATTTTTTTTGAAATTACTACGTTCCCCAACAGTGGCATCCAAGCCTGGTTTTATGCGTAGATGTCATATGGACGAGTAGAACACAAGTGAGTTAGGGCGATACAAGTCATACTGCTTACCAGCATGTCATACTTTGGCTCAGCGGTATTGTGAGATGAAGCGGCCCGGACCGACATTACGCGTACGCTTACGCGAGACTGGTTTCACCGTTACGAGCACTCGTGCTTAAAGGTGACTGGCGGGTGTCTGTCTCTCTCACTTTAGCTGAATCAAGTGTGGCTGCGCCCGGTCCTTGCGAAGGTTAAAACAACATTAACTTGACGAACTATCGTTGTGGTTTTGATGCGTAGGTAAGAACGGTTCTTGCTCAGCCCGTAGCAGCCACGTAAAATTTGCAACAACAAAGTAGAGGACGTCTAACTTATTTTTGCAGGGCATGTTGTGATGTGATATGGTCAAGACGTGATGCTATATTTTATTGTATGAGATGATCATGTTTTGTAACTGAAGTTATCGGCAACTGGCAGGAGCCATATGGTTGTCGCTTTATTGTATGAAATGCAAACGCCCTGTAATTGCTTTACTTTATCACTAAGCGGTAGCAATAGTTGTAGAAGCAATAGATGGCGTAACGACAACGATGCTATGATGGAGATCAAGGTGTCGCGCTAGTGACGATGGTGATCACGACGGTGCTTCGGAGATGGAGATCACAAGCACAAGATGATGATGGCCATATCATATCACTTATATTGATTGCATGTGATGTTTATCCTTTATGCATCTTATCTTACTTTGATTGACGGTAGCATTTTAAGATGATCTCTCACTAAATTATCAAGAAGTGTTCTCCCTGAGTATGCACCATTGTGAAAGTTCTTCGTGCTGAGACACCACGTGATGATCGGGTGTGATAGGCTCTACGTTCAAATACAACGGGTGCAAAATAGTTGCACACGCGGAATACTCAGGTTAAACTTGACGAGCCTAGCATATAACAGATATGGCCTCGGAACACGGAGACCGAAAGGTCGAGCGTGAATCATATAGTAGATATGATCAACATATTGATGTTCACCGTTGAAACTACTCCATCTCACGTGATGATCGGACATGGTGTAGTTGACATGGATCACGTAATCACTTAGAGGATTAGAGGGATGTCTTTCTAAGTGGGAGTTCTTAAGTAATATGATTAATTGAACTTTAAATTTATCATGAACTTAGTCCTGGTAGTATTTTGCAAATTATGTTGTAGATCAATAGCTCGCATTGTTGCTTCCCTATGTTTTTTGCTTCCCTATGTTTTTATATGTGTTCCTAGAGAAAAACTAAGTTGAAAAGATGTTAGTAGCAATGATGCGGACTTGGTCCGTGATCTGAGATTTATCCTCATTGCTGCACAGAAGAATTATGTCCTTGATGCACCGCTAGGTGACAGACCTATTGCAGGAGCAGGTGCAGACGTTATGAATGTTTGGCTAGCTCAATATGATGACTACTTGATAGTTTTGTGCACCATGCTTTATGGCTTAGAACCCGGACTACAAAAACGTTTTTGAAACGTCATGGAACATATAAGATGTTTCAAGAGATGAAATTGGTATTTCAGACTCATGCCCGTGTCAAGAGGTATGAGACCTTTGACAAATACTTCGCCTAAAAGATGGAGGAGAATTGCTCAACTAGTGAGCAAGTACTTAGATTGTCTGAGTACTACAATCGCTTGAATCAAGTGGAAGTTAATCTTCCAGATAAGATAGTGATTGGCACAGTTCTCTAGTCACCATTACCAAGTTACTGGAACTTCGTGATGAACTATAATGCAAGGGATGACAAAAACGATTCTCGAGCTCTTCGTGATGCTGAAATCGACGAAGGTAGAAATCAAGAAAAGAGCATCAAGTGTTGATGATTGACAAGACCACTAGTTTCAAGAAAAGGGCAAGGGAAAGAAAGGGAACTTCAACTAGAATGACAAGCAAGTTGTCACTCCCACGAAGAAGCCCAAAGCTGAACCAAAGCCTGAAACAGAGTGCTTACACTTCAAAGAAAATGGTCATTGGAAACGGAAATACCCTGAATATTTGGTGGATAAGAAGGATGGCAAACTGAACAAGGGTATATTTGATATACAGGTTATTGATGTGTACCTTACTAGTGTTTATAGTAACCCCTGAGTATTTGATACTTGTTAGGTTGCTAAGATTAGTAACTCGAAACAGGAGTTACAGAATAAACATAAACTAGTTGAAGGTGAAGTGACGATGTGTGTTGGAAGTGGTTCCAAGACTGATATGATCATCATCGCACACTTCCTATACTTTCGGGATTAATGTTAAACCTAAATAAATGTTATTTGGCGTTTGCATTGAGCATGAATATGATTTGATCATGTTCATTGCGATACGGTTATTCATTTAAAGACAAAGAATAATTGTTGTTCTGTTTACATGAATAAAACCTTCAATGGTCATACACCCAATGAAAATAGTTTGTTGGATCTCGATCGTAGTGATACACATATTCATAATATTGATGCCAAAAGATGCAAAGTTAATAATGATAGTGCAACTTATTTGTGGCACTGCCGTTTGGGTCATATCGGTGTAAAGCGCATGAAGAAACTCCATAAAGATGGATTTCCGGAATCACTCGGTTATGAATCATTTGATGCTTGTGAACCGTGCCTTTTGGGCAAGATGACTAAAACTCCGTTCTCCGGAACAATGGAACGAGCTACTGACTTATTGGAAATAATACATACCGATGTATGCGATCCGATGAGTGTTAAGGCTCGTGGCAAGTATCGTTATTTTCTAACCTTCACAGATGATTTGAGCGGATATGGGTATATCTACTTGATGAAACATAAGTCTGAAATAATTGAAAAGTTCAAAGAATTTCAGAGTGAAGTGGAAGAATCATCGTAACAAGAAAATAAAGTTTCTGCAATTTGATCGCGGAGACAAATATTTGAGTTACGAGTTTGGTCTTCAATTAAAACAATGTGGAATAGTTTCACAAACTCATGCCACCTGGAACACCACAGATTAATGGAGTGTCCGAACGTCATAACAGTACTTTATTAGATACGGTGCAATCCATGATGTCTCTTATCGGTTTTACCACTATCGTTTTGGGGTTGTGCATTAGAGACAGCTGCATTCACATTTAATAGGGCACCATCAAAATCCGTTTGAGACGACGCCTTATGAACCGTGGTTTGGCAAGAAACCGAAGTTGTCATTTCTTAAAATTTGGGACTGCGATGCTTATTTGAAAAGTTTCAACCTGATAAGCTCGAACCCAAATTGGAGAAGTGCGTCTTCATAGAATACCCAAAGGAAACTATTGGGTACACCTTCTATCACAGATCCAAAAGCAAGATATTCGTTGCTAAGATGGATCCTTTCTAGAGAAGAAGTTTCTCTCGAAAGAAGTGAGTGGGAGGAAAGTAGAGCTTGATAAGGTAATTTGTACCTTCTCCCGAATTGGAAAGTAGTTCATCACAGAAATCAGTTCCAGTGATTCCTACACCAATTAGTGAGGAAGCTAATGATGATGATCATGAAACTTCAGATTAAGTTACTACAAAACCTCGTAGGTCTTCCAGAGTACGATTCACACCAGAGTGGTACGGTAATCCTATTCTGGAAGTCATGTTACTAGACCATGATGAACCTACGAACTATGAGGAAGCGATGATGAGCCCAGATTCCACAAAATGGCTTGAGGCCATGAAATCTGAGATGGGATCCATATATGAGATCAAAGTGTGGACTTTGGTGGATTTGCCCGATGATCGGCAAGCCATATTGTATAAATTTATCTTCAAGAGGAAGACAGATGCTGATAGTAGCGTAACTATCTACAAAGCTCGACTTGTCGCAAAAAGGTTTTCGACAAGTTCAAGGTGTTGACTACAATGAGATTTTCTCAACTATAGCGATGCTTAAGTCTGTCTGAATCGTGTTACCAATTGCCACATTTTATGAAATCTGGCAAATGGATGTCAAAACTGCATTCCTTAATGGATTTATTAAAGAAGAGTTGTATATAATGCAACCAGAAAGTTTTTGTCAATCCTAAAGATGCTAACAAAGTGTGCAAGCTCCAGCAATCCATCAATGGCATCTCGGAGTTGGAATATACGCTTTGATGAGTTGATCAAAGCATATGGTTTTATACGGACTTTTGGAAAGACCTGTATTTACAAGAAAGTGAGTGGGAGCACTACAACATTTCTGATAAGTATATGTGAATGACATATTGTTGATCGGAAATAATGTAGAATTATTCTGCAAAGCATAAAGGAGTGTTTGAAAGGAGTTTTTCAAAGAAAGACCTCAGTGAAGCTGCTTACATATTAAGCATCAAGATCTATTGAGATAGATCAAGACGTTTGATAAGATTTTCAATGAGTACATACCTTGACAAGATTTTGAAATAGTTCAAAATGGAACAGCCAAAGAAAGAGTTCTTGCCTGTGCTGCAAGGTGTGAAATTGAGTAAGACTCAAAGCCCGACCACGGCAGAAGATAGAAAGAGAATGAAAAGGCATTCCCTATGCCTCAGTCATAGGTTCTATAAAGTATGCCATGCTGTGAACCAGACCTATTGTATACCTTGCTCTGTGTTTGGCAAAGGAATACAATTTTGATCTAATAGTAGATCACTGGACATCGGTCAAGAATATCCTTAGTGAGGACCAAGGAAATACTTCTCGATTATGGAGGTGATAAAAGAGCCCGTCATAAAAAGTTACATCAGTGCAAGCTTTTACACCGATCCAGATGACTCTAAGTCTCAATCTGGATACATATTGAAAGTGGGAGCAATTAGCTAGAGTAGCTCCATGCAGAGCATTGTAGACATAGAATTTGCAAAATACATACGGCTCTGAATGTGACAGACCCGTAGACTAAACTTCTCTCACGAGCAAAACATGATCATACCTTAGTACTCTTTGGGTGTTAATCACATAGCGATGTGAACTAGATTATTGACTCTAGTAAACTCTTTGGGTGTTGATCACATGACGATGTGAATTATGGGTGTTAATCATATACAGATATGAATATTGGTGTTAAATCACATGATGATGTGAACTAGATTACTGACTCTAGTGCAAGTGGGACACTGAAGGAAATATGCCCTAGAGGCAATAATAAAGTTATTATTTATTTCCTCATATCATGATAAATGTTTATTATTCATGCTAGAATTGTATTAACCGGAAACATGATACATGTGTGAATACATAGACAAACATATAGTCACTAGTATGCCTCTACTTGACTAGCTCATTAATTAAAGATGGTTATGTTTCCTAACCATAGACATGTGTTGTCATTTGATTAATGGGATCACATCATTAGGAGAATGATGTGATTGACATGACCCATTCCGTTAGCCTAGCACTTGATCGTTTAGTATATTGCTATTGCTTTCTTCATGACTTATACATGTTCCTGTAACTATGAGATTATGCAACTCCCGTTTATCGGAGGAACACTTTGGGTGCTACCAAATGTCACAATGTAATTGGGTGATTATAAAGGAGTACTACATGTGTCTCCAAAGGTACATGTTGGGTTGGCGTATTTCGAGATTAGGTTTTGTCACTCCGATTGTCGGAGAGGTATCTCTGGGCCCTCTCGGTAAATGCACATCACTATAAGCCTTGCAAGCAATGTAGCTAATGAGTTAGTTATGGAATGATGCATTATGTAACGAGTAAAGAGACTTGCCGGTAACGAGATTGAACTAGGTATTGGATACCGACGATCGAATCTCGGACAAGTAACATGCCGATGACAAAGGGAACAACGTATGTTGTTATGCGGTTTGACCGATAAAGATCTTCGTAGAATATGTGGGAACCAATATGAGCATCCAGGTTCTGCTATTGGTTATTGACCGAGAATAGTTCTAGGTCATGTCTACATTGTTCTCAAACCCGTAGGGTCCGCACGCTTAAGGTTTCGATGACAGTTATATTATGAGTTTATGAGTTTTGATGTACCGAAGGAGTTCGGAGTCACGGATGAGATCGGGGACATGACGAAGAGTCTCGAAATGGTCGAGATGTAAAGATCGATATATTGGACGACTATATTCGGAGTTAGGAAAGGTTCCGAGTGATTCGGGTATTTTTCGGAGTACCGGAGAGTTACGGGAATTCGCCGGGGAGTATATGGGCCTTATTGGGCCATACGGGAATAGAGGAGAGAGGCCGAAAGGAAGGTGGCGCGCAGCCCCCCTCTGGTCCGAATTGGACAAGGGGTGCGGCCCTTTTTTCCTTCCTCCTCTCCCCCTCTTTCCCCCTTCTCCTACTCCAATAAGGAAGGAGGGAGTCCTACTCCCGGTGGGAGTAGGACTCCCCTTGGCGCGCCCCTCCTAGGCCGGCCGCCCCCTCCCCCCTTGCTCCTTTATATACGGGGGCAGGGGGGCACCTCTAGGCACAACAACAACAATTGATCCCTTGGATCTCTTAGCCGTGTGCGGTGCCCCCCTCCACCATAATCCATCTCGATAATATCATAGCGGTGCTTTGGCGAAGCCCTGCGTCGGTAGTACATCAAGATCGTCACCACGCCGTCGTGCTGACGGAACTCTCCCTCGACACTCGGCTGGATCGGAGTTTGAGGGACGTCATCGAGCTGAACGTGTGCTAGAACTCAGAGGTGCCGTAGTTTCGGTGCTTGATCGGTCGGGCCGTGAAGACGTACGACTACATCAACCGCGTTGTCATAACGCTTCCTCTTTCGGTCTACGAGGGTACATGGACAACACTCTCCCCTCTCGTTGCTATGCATCACCATGATCTTGCGTGTGCGTAGGAATTTTTTTGAAATTACTACGTTCCCCAACAATCACAACTTTGGATTGCAGAAAAGATCACTCCAATTTTAGCCAAGAAACCAAACACTGCATCAAAGAAACTTAAAGCGGACTTGGAAAAGCAGTACCCCATTAAGGTGAAGTATACCACAGTGTGGAAAGCAAAACAGAGGGCAATGAAAGAATTATATGGTGATTGGGCAAATACTTTTAGGATGCTTTATAACTTCAAAGCAGAGGTGGAAAAGAGGTCACCTGGCAGTGTTGTGGAGATAGATACTGAGGTAACAGAGGATGGTAGAGTTCTTTTCTCCAAGTTCTTTATGGCTTTAAAGCCTTGCATAAATGGCTTCAAAGCAGGGTGCCATCTGTATTTGAGCATAGACTCATCTTTTTTGACAGGCAAATGGAATGGTCAATTGGCATCATGCAATGCTTTAGATGGACACAACTGGATGTTCCCTGTTGCTATTGGTTTGTTTCAGTCAGAGACAGAGGTTTCATGGACATGGTTCATGATGAAGTTGAAAAGATGCATAGGGCCAGTGTCACCTTTGGCAGTACACACAGATGCATGTAAAGGGCTAGAAAATGCAGTGAAGAATGTTTTTCCTCATTGTGAGTAGAGGGAGTGCTTTGGCTATATGTGGATGAATTTGATCAAAAAATTCAGAGGGGAAGAATTTGGGAGAATGTGGCCAGCAGCAAGATCTTACACCAAACAAACACATTAATATCATCTTGATAAGATAAAAGCAACATGCAGTGAGTTTGGTCCATGGTTGAACACCTATCATTCTCTATTGTGGTACAGGTTAGGATTTAACAGTGCCATCAAGTGTGATCATATCAACAATAACTTGGCAGAAAGTTTTAACAACAAGATAAAGTAGTTAAAGAACTTGCATGTGCATGACATGGTTGACCAGATCAGGATCATGATCATGCGCATGTGGGAATTGAGAAGAAGGATTGGTGATTGTTTGCAAGGGGATAAGCTTCCTGCAGTGGTACAATAGGTGGTGAACAGGAGCAGGAATCTTACACATTTGTCTATTGAAAAATCTTCATTGTGGGGTGCTGAAGTTAGAGATACCAAGTCTGGAAGGAGGCATGTTGTTAACACTGAGTTGGATGACATCACTTTCCTCGAGTGGCAACACACCGGGAAACCTTGTGACCATGCCATACTTTTCTTGGCCTCCCAACCCAAGATAAACATGCACCCATACTTGCATGAATACTACTCAGTGGCAAGATTCAAGGCTGCATATGCAACTCCAATTCCAGCACTTACAGATCAATCTCAGTGGCCTGAAGTGGAAATTGAATTTTCCATGTGTCCTCCCCTAACAAAAAGAAAAGCTGGCAGACCTAAAGAGAGTAAATTCAAGGCATGGTTTGAGAAAGGTGGGAGTAGTAAAAAGGGGAAGGGGAAGAAGGATGCAAAGCCAAAAAGGTCCCAAAAAGGTAACAAAAATAGATGCAAGCTGTGCCAGGAACTTGGGCACCGAAAAGGATCTCCAAAATGTCGTTACACTCCTGAAAGGCCAAAGTATGTTTATGTTTGTGTTTTTTTAAATTTGGTTGTTGTATTTAATTACTAGCCAAATTACAAGCTTTGTTTTCTAGGAGGAAGCGTGGAGGTCAACCCCTTGTTGTTGAAGATTGCTGGACAATCAAAAAGGCAAGAATCAATGGCTGTAGAAAAAAGAGAAGTTATGGTGATGAACCAGAGTTGGATGATGCTGCGGTGCAAAATGAGCAAGAGTTGGATGATGTTGTGATGCAAAATGAGCAAGAGTTGGATGATGCTGCGGTGCAAAATGAGCAAGAGTTGTATGATCTTGTGATGCATCATGACCAACATTTGGATGATGATGTGGTGCAGAATGTGGTGCAAACTGAAGCTGTTGTGGCAGATGTTCTGCAAACTGAAACTGAAACTGAAGATGTTCTACAAACTAAAGCTGTTGCGGCAGATGTGATGCAAACTGAACCTATATTGCAAGTTGTATTACCAATTGAAGCTACTGGAGTTGTTGTTGTGCAAACCGACCCTCATGTAGATGTTGTGGTGCCAACTCCAGCTGTCCTAGCTAGTCCAGTTATGAAAATCAAGCATTTGAGTGAATTAGGTGTCGTACGATCAAAAAGTGGTACCAAGAAGAAGAAATCGAGTGCTAAGAAGAATAAGAAGTGAAAACTTCATTTGTCAAACTTGTGTAATGGTGATGTGTGTTGTAGAATAACAAACTTGCCTCAATTTGTGTAAACTGGTATTTGTGTAATGCTATTTAAATTCTGGCCGAATTTCAAATTTGACCCAAGATTCAAGTTTGACTCAAAATTCAAATTCAAATTCAAATTTGTTTAGTATGTGGTATTGATGGTACAATGCTTTAATATTAGTCATATGCATGTTAAGAGATCAATCCGAGCACTTATTGTTGTTGTGAAAAACTTGCCTCAATGAGCTCCGAAGCTAGGCTAAACACCCCATTCCTAAGCAAAAAATTCGACCTTTTATAAATGATCCAAAAATCAAAACTTGACATCTAGTGTGCAAATATAGGGCCCATGCCAAATATAGGATCATTTAGATAAACTATGACAAGCTTAGCCCTAAACCCTAGCTTGAATCAGATGCAACCTCGTTCATGATAGCTATGTTGTGTGAAGGTTTTCATAAAAATACCCATAGACCAAGTTTCTTATTTTTCCCAGCAACTCACTCACATAATATGATGATGGGTGAAAGTTTCATATTTTTATGATTTTTTTGAATTAGTTATGCTCAAACCTAGCTTGAATCCTATGCAACCTCATTCATGATAGCTAAGTTTTGTGAAGCATTTTTATGAAAATACGCATAGACCCAGTTTCTTATTTTTTCCAGCAACTCACTCAGATAATATGATGATGGGTGAAAGTTTCATATTTTTATGATTTTTTTGAATTAGTTATGCTTAACCCTAGCCCTCAAAACCCTCTCATAACCCCTCATAACCCCATCTGAAACCCCGCATCCTTCCGATCCGCTAGATCTCTATTAGTGAACGGTCTGGATCAGGCGCTAGGGCCACATCACTGATATGCGTGATGCTCTATGACTGGATGCATTCGACAACGCTGGATAACCCCTTCTCTTCTCTGGATCGCTAGATCACCGCGCATTCAACAGTGTGGCTCAACATGCAGTGCCACATCAGCGATCCACGGGCTATGCTCTGATTTGCTGTAGTGGTTTTTAGAGGATGCAGTGCCATGCAGTAGCCGTTTGTTTTTTATGCTATGGCGAGTGGGCTAGTGATACGTCTCCAACGTATCTATAATTTTTGATTGTTCCATGCTATTATATTACCCCCTTTGAATGTTTATGGGCTTTATTCTACACATTTATATCATTTTTGGGACTAACCTACTAACCGGAGGTCCAACCCATATTGCTGTTTTTTTTCCTATTTCAGTATTTCGAAGAAAAGGAATATCAAACGGAGTCCAAACGGAATGAAACTTTTGGGAGCGTTATTTTTGGAACAAATCTGATCCGGAGAGCCTGGAGTGCAAGTCAAGAAAGCTCCGAGGGCCCCACAAGATAGGAGGGCGTGCCCCCCCTGTAGGGCATGCCCCCCTGTCTCGTGGGCCCCTCAGGCGTCCACCGACATACTTCTTCCTCCTATATATATCCATGGACCCCGAAAACATCCAGGAGCACCACGAAACACTATTTCCACCGCCGTAACCTTCTGTATCCGCGAGATCCCATCTTGGAGCCTTCGCCGGCACTCTGCCGGAGGGGGAATCGATCACGAAGGGCTTCTACGTCAACACCATAGCCCCTCCGATGAGTTGTGAGTAGTTTACCACAGACCTACGGGTCCATAGTTATTAGCTAGATGGCTTCTTCTCTCTTTTTGGATCTCAATACAATGTTCTCCCCCTCTCTTGTGGAGATCTATTTGATGTAATCTCTTTTTGCGGTGTGTTTGTCGAGATCCGATGAATTGTGGGTTTATGATCAAGTCTATCTATGAATAATATTTGAATCTTCTCTGAATTCTTTTATGTATGATTGAGTTATCTTTGCAAGTCTCTTCGAATTATCAGTTTGGTTTGGCCTACTAGATTGATCTTTCTTGCCATGGGAGAAGTGTTTAGCTTTGGGTTCAATCTTGCGGTGATCTTACCCAGTGACAGAAAGGGTTGCAAGACACGTATTGTATTGTTGCCATCGAGGATAACAAAATGGGGTTTATATCATATTGCATGTGTTTATCCCTCTACATCATGTCATCTTGCTTAAGGCATTACTCTGTTCTTATGAGCTTAATACTCTAGATGCAGGCATGAGTCGGTCGATGTGTGGAGTAATAGTCGTAGATGCAGGCAGGAGTCAGTCTACTTGTTATGGACGTGATGCCTATATACATGATCATGCCTAGATAATCTCATAACTATGCGCTTTTCTATCAATTGCTCGAAATTAATTTGTTCACCCACCGTAATACTTATGCTATCTCGAGAGAAGCCTCTAGTGAAACCTATGGCCCCCGGGTCTATCTCTTATCATATTTGCTTTCAATCTACTTTATTTGCATCTTTAATTTTTGCATCTATATCATAAAATACCAAAGATATTATTATCTATCTATCAGATCTCACTTTCGCGAGCGGACGTGAAGGGATTGACAACCCCTTTATTGTGTTGGTTACGAGTTCTCAGTTTGTTTGTGTAGGTGCGTGGGACTTTTGAGGAGCCTCCTACTGGATTGATACCTTGGTTCTCAAAACTGAGGGAAATACTTACGCTACACTTTGCTGCATCACCCTCTCCTCTTCGAGGAAAACCAACGCAAGCTCAAGACGTAGCAAGAAGGATTTCTGGCGCCATTGCCGGGGAGGTCTTTGCTCAAGTCAAGACATACCAAGTACCCATCACAAACCCATCTCCCTCGCATTTACATTATTTGCCTCTCGTTTTCCTCTCCCCTCACTTCACCCTTGCCGTTTTATTCGCCCTCTCTTTCCCAATCTCCTCCTCTCTTTTCGCTTGCCGTTTTTCTGTTTGCTTGTGTGTTGGATTACTTGTTGCCATGGCACAAGATAATACCAAGTTGTGTGACTTCTTGAATACCAATAATAATGATTTCCTTAGTACTCTGATTGCTCCTCTTAATGATGTTGAGTCTTGTGAAATCAATGCTGCTTTACTGAATCTTGTTATGAAAGATGAATTCGCCGGCCTTCCTAGTGAAGATGCCGCTACTCATCTAAACAATTTTGTTGATTTGTGTGATATGTAAAAGAAGAAAGATACGGATAACAATATTGTCAAATTGAAGTTATTTCCGTTTTCACTTGGAGATCGTGCTAAAATTTGGTTTTCGTCTTTGCCCAAAAATAGTATTGATTCTTGGAACAAGTGAAAAGATGCTTTTATCTCTAAGTATTTTCCTCCCGCTAAGATCATCACTCTTAGGAAGGATATTATGAATTTTAAACAACTAGATCATGAGCATGTTGCCCAATCTTGGGAAAGAAGGAAATTGATGCTTCGCAATTGCTCTACTCATGGTTTGAATTTATGGATGATCATACGAAATTTTTATGCCGGTTTGAACTTTGCTTCTAGAAATCTCTTAGATTCGGCCGCGGGAGGCACATTTATGGAAATTACGTTAGGAGATGCTACAAAATTGCTTGATAATATTATGGCTAATTATTCTCAATGGCACACCGAAAGATCTTCTAGTAAAAAGGTGCATGCTATAGAAGAAATCAATGTTTTGAGTGGAAAGATGGATGAACTTATGAAGATGTTTGCTACTAAGAATACTCCTCTTGACCCCAATGATATGCCTTTGTCTTCCTTTATTGAGAATAATAATGAATCTATGGATGTGAATTTTGTTGGTAGGAATAGTTTTGGAAACAATGCTTATAGAGGAAATTTTAATACTAGACCATCCCCTAGTAATCCCTCTAATAATTATGGAAATTCCTACAATAATTCTTATGATAATTTTAATAAGATGCCCTCTGATTTTGAGAATAGTGTGAAAGAATTTATGATTTCTCAAAAGAATTTTAATGCTTTGCTTGAAGAAAAATTGCTCAAAGTTGATGATTTGGCTAGGAACGTTGATAGACTTTCGCTTGATGTTAATTCTCTTAAACTTGGATCTTCTTCTCCTAAGCATGATATCAATGAGTCTCTCAAAGTAATGAGAATTTCCATTGACGAGTGCAAGGAAAGAACCGCTTGATTGCGTGCTAAAAAAGAAAGCTTTATAAAAGCGTGTTCTTATAGTCTCCATGAAAATAATGATGAGGATCTTAAAGTTATTGACGCGTCTCCGATTAGATCTATGTTTTGCAATATGAATTTTGATGATTATGGGAGTGATGATGAATCAACTTTGCCTAGAAGGCATCCCAAAAATTCGGAATCTTTAGATCATGATGTTAAATTTGGTAAAAGAGAGATTGGAGAATCCTCAACTTCTAATAATGTTGAACCTACTATCTCGGACTTCAAGGAATTTGATTATGATAATTTCTCTTTAAAAGGTTGTATTTCCTGCAATCCGTTGTTAATTCTCCTCATGCTTATAGTCAAAATAAAGCTTTTACCAAACATATCGTTGATGCCTTGATGCAATCTTATGATGAAAAACTGAATTTGGAAGTTTCTATACCTAGAAAACTTAATGATGAGTGGGAAACTACTATAAAGATTAGAATTAAAGATTATGATTGTTTTGCTTTGTGTGATTTGGGTGCTAGTGTTTCCACGATCTTGATATTCTAGGTTTCCATGATCTTGATGGTTGCTCTTTAAATTTGCACCTTGCGGATTCCACCATTAAAAAGCCTATGGGAAGGATCAATGATGTTCTTATTATTGCAAATAGAAATTTGATGCCCGTAGATTATACTGTTCTTGATATAGATTGCAATCTTTCTTGCCCTCACTACAAAAAAAAGACACATCCGTGACATTTTGGGCCGAACGATTTTTTTTCCTGTCATACATATGACACTTCTATGATGATAATTGTGACAAAACCCGGTATCATCATAGATGTGGTGGGCTCCTACTTCTATGACAAAAAATCATGACAGAAAATGAGCTTTTCATCCTGGGCGGGCCGGAGACGCAGCTGCATGCCATTCTTTGGGCCGTCCATGACGGAAAAAACCGTAGTAGAAGCGAGGGGGAGGAAAATTTCGGGGAGTTGCCGGTTACGGTGGGAGGTCGGGGGCGGAGCGATGCGCGTTTCTCTCGTGTGTACGCGCGTGTGTGCGAGGCATTGGCTCTAACTGAAGTCGAGCGAGGCGGTTGGCTCTAACTGAACCCGAGCGATTGCACTGCAGGCTACGCGTTACTGAACCCGAGCGATCGATCGATGGCTGTTAACTAAACCCGATGGAGCGATTCCTTCGTTACTGCTGCTAACTGAAGCCGATCGATGCTACCTCTGGGATGAACA
>NC_041389.1:606043973-606057371 GCF_002162155.2 Triticum dicoccoides
TCGACCGTAGCGCTCCAACACAAGTCCGTTTCTTCCGTTTTGCGGTATGCTACACCCCTCCCGATCAATAGGACCCCCGTTTCGACCGTAGGAGGTCCGTTTCCTCCGTTTTGCGGTACGCCAGACCCCTCCCGATCAACAGGACCCCGTTTCGAACATGGCCGGTCGAACACAAGGCTGATTCCTCCGTTGTGTGGTACGCCAGGCCTCATTTCCATCGCCTGTTCCGTCCAAGCCCCCCCGATGAACACGGCCACGCATTCCGTTCTGACCCAGCCGGTTGGCTCCCCATGAACACGACGACGACGCTGTTTCTCCGTTCCGACCCAGCCATGTACGTATGCACGACAGGCGTTAGTGACCCTGCCCGTATGTACGTACGTGGCCGTATTTTCTTTCTTGCACCCTCGCCGCTGTATGTACATGTACATGCTACGTGTGCGCCTCTACTACGACACGTGCGCACCTCTACATCCACCAGTATATATGTACGTACACGTCCGCGACCAGAATGACAATGGTACATACGCTTCGACCAGGTGGGTCCCGACTATCAGGCACTTCCTTGCCTGCGAAGATGTAGCTGGTGGGTCCCAGCAGTCAGGGGGCGAATCGTTTTTTTTTGCCCAGATGCACTTCCTTGCGTGCAAAGATATAGCTGGTGGGTCCCAGCAGTCAGGAGGGCGAATCGTTTTTTTCCCGGACGAACTTCCTTGCGTGCGAAGATGTAGCTGGTGGGTCCCAGCAGTCAGGGGGGCGAATCGTTTTTTTGCCCGGACGCACTTCCTTGCGTGCGAAGGTGCAGCTGGTGGGTCCCAGCAGTCAGGGGGGAAATGTTTTTTTCGCGAAATACTGTGGTCCGTCCGGTGGGTCCCCGCTGTCAGGTGGAGGAATAATTATTTTCCGCGTAATAAGGAGGCACTTCCTTGCTGCGGCCGTGGACCCAGCTGTCAGCCTCTCCACATACAGTCCACGTCCGATGGAAGTCGTTCCTTGACCATGTTGACCACGCCACGCCGAGAGCACCAGGGCGGTGGACGACGACGAGGCCTAGGAAGGGGACGACGGGGAGCCGGGGAAGACGCGGCAGTGGAAGCCCGCGCGGAGAGGAGTACGAGGGTTCACTGGTTCGGCTGCGGTGTGAGGCTACCGACGCCGCAGGGCCTGGCGAGCGGTGGGAATAGTAGGGGGCGGTGAGGCCTCCGTGGCAGCACATCCGGCCACGGGAAGCAGGAGCATGCGGTACGACCGGCGCTGCTTTGGGCGGCTAGAGCAAGAAGACCAGAGGTTGAAGAAGCACTATGGCCGTTGGATGGACATCGTACGGTCACTAGAGCTAAAATCGTTTATATTGACTAAGTTGACAAGGCCCTTCGTCCCCGTCAACTTAGTTGGCCCACAAGTCAGCCTCCCACCAAGGTGGGTCCCAGCTAGCAGGGGGGTATTCATTTTTTTGTGCGTAATAAGGAGGCACTTCTGATGGGTCCGAGCTGACAGCAGGGGGAACATTTTTTTCGGGAAATACGATGGCCCGTCGGGTGGATCCCAGCAGTCAGGGGCAAACATTTTTTTCACGAAATACTGGTGGCCCGTCCGGTGGGTCCCTGCTATCTGGTGGAGGAATAATTATTTTTCGCATAATAAGGAGGCACTTCCTTGCGGCTGCCGTGGACCCAGCTGTCAGCCTCTTCACATACAGTATTCTTCCGATGGAATTCGGTCGTTGACCACATTGACCACGCCGCGCCAAGAGCACCATGACGGTGGACGACGGCGAGGCCTAGGAAGGGGACGATGCGGAGCCGGGGAAGACGCGGCAGTGGATGCCCACGCGGAGAGGAGTATGAGGGTTCACTGGTTCGGCTGCGCTGCGTCGCGCAGAATAATAGGGGGTGTGGGTGAGTGGAGTGGAGGGATGGCCTGGCCAGCGGTGTGAGTAGTATGGAGGCGGTGAGGCCTCCGCGGCAGCACAGCCGGCCACGGGAGGCAGGAGCAGGCGGCACGATCGACGCTTCTTTGGGCGGCTGGAGCAAGAAGACCAGAGGTTGAAGAAGCACTACGGCCGTTGGATGGACGTCGTACAGTTACTAGAGCTAGAATCGTTTATATTGACTAAGTTGACAAAGCCCTCCGTCCCCGTGAACTTAGTAGGCCCACAAGTCAGCTTCCCACCAAGGTGAGTCCCAGCTAGTAGGGGGAGTATTAATTCTTTTGGGCGTAACAAAGAGGCACTTCCGGTGGGTCCGAGCTGACAGCGAGGGGAACATTTTTTTTCGCGAAATACGGTGGCCCATCCGGTGGGTACCAACAGTCAGGGGGAAACGTTTTTTTCGCAAAATAAGGTGGCCTGTTCGGCGGGTCCCTGCTGTCAGGTGGAGGAATAATTATTTTGCGCGTAATAAGGAGGCACTTCCTTGCGGCCGCCGTGGACCCAGCTGTCAGCCTCTCCATGTACAGTACTCTTCCGATGGAAGTCGGTCGTTGACCACGTTGACCACGCCGCGCCGAGAGCACCAGGGCGGTGGACGATGGCGACGCCTAGGAAGGGGACGACGCGGAGTCGGGGAAGACGCAGCAGCGGAAGCCCGCGCGGAGAGGAGTACGAGGGTTCACTGGTTCGGCTGCGATGTGAGGCTGCCGTCGCCGCAGAATAACAGGGGGTGTGGGTGAGTGGAGGGATGGCCTGGCCAGCGGTGGGAGTAGTATGGGGGCGGTGAGGCCTCCGCGGTAGCACAGCCGGCCACGGGAGGCAGGAGCAGGCGGCACAATCGGCACTGCTTTGGGCGGCTGGACCAAGAAGACCAGAGGTTGAAGAAGCACTACGACCGTTGGATGGACATCCTTTGGTCACTGAAGCTAGAATCGTTTATATTGACTAAGTTGACAAAGCCCTTTGTACGCTCCAACTTAGTAGGCCCACAGGTCAGCCTCCGAAACGGTGCGCCCCAGATGTCAAGGGGAGGAATCATTTTTGGGGGCCGAAGCTAAGAATATCCGAGATTGAAGAAGAAGCACGACATCCGTTGGATAGACATCCAATGGCCACTGCTGCTAGAACCGTGTGTTGACTATAATAAGTTGACAAAGCCTTGCATACATGTCAACTTATTTTTTTAGGGGACGCGTCACTTAGTAGGCCCACAAGTGTGTGGCAGAGAACTTATAGCCCATTTGCGTTTTGTAAGAATGTACATCCCATTTTTGAATTCTAATGGAATTTACAACAGCCCATTTACAGTTTGTTAAAAGTGCAACCCATTTCTAGCTAGGACAACGATTAATAATTTCAACCAACCGTTGAAGACAAAATTCAATAAAATTTCCCACATTTTGATGGGATCTGAAATATTTTTATCCTGAAATTTCTATTCAGATTAAATATAAGTTTGTATTACGTAAAAATCCAACGAAACATTGCGCGCGCAACAATGAAAATTTAAGATTTTCAAAATCCATAAATAATATTTTATAAACTAATTTCGTGTTTGGTGCATTTTTTTATAGTTACTGCCCAGTTTTTATAATTACATCCCATTTATTATTTTTAAATCCCATTTTTCTGTTAAGCCTAATGCATCCCTCCTAGGAAAGATTTGCAGCACAGCGGGGCGGAGAATAACAAGTTGACCTTGCCTGGGTATTCCTCAAAAAGACGTATAGCTGGGCTAGCCATTTTCATCTTGAAAAAAGTAGTATCTAGGCTGGATATCTGGCCTGGGCTAGACGGGCCACAACCCGCCCAGTTAATACCCTGCTCTCCTCTGAACAACAACAAAATCATCGCCAAGAAAAACTCTATAGTGCTCACACCTCCAAAACACAAATACTGCTCGAGCTGCTTGGTCCCAGCTGTCGGCTGCACCTTGTGCAATTCTCTCGTTTATATTGACTACATTGGTTGACAATGGTGTGGGACCGTGATGTCAGGAAACCAGGAGAAAGCAAAAAAAAATATAGTTATACATAATAAGGAGGCACTTGCGTACGTACGGCTATGGCCCTAGTGGATCCCTAGTGTCATCCAGTCAAAATAAAGTCATCTCCTGAATCCTCATGTTCGTTGACCATGTTAACAATGCTCGATGCCACGGCGAGCACAACAACTCGAAGGACAACGGAGAGGGCCTCACGGGCCCTATGGAGGTCTGATACAGCGCCTGCTGCTCATTCAGGAAGCCAGGATCATTGGACACCTATGAGCACCTTCGAGAAACTGAGACGGCATGAAACGGTAAGGCCGCGCTTGGGAGCTCTGGTTTATTTCAAACCTGTATTAACATACAAGTGTAATTGACTCGTCATCGAAAGGCCCGAGGTCTGTAAGTAAAACCGGCAGGTTACGCGTGTAATTTGAGAGACCAGTGTATATTTTACGAGCATTGCTATATGGACGACATTACCAGACGATACATGCACGACGTGCGTATCATGCCATCCATGGGCAAGGCTGAAACAACAGCTAATGGCTGGATTAGCAATCGTCCGAGTGTCATTCAGCGTTTTTATCATGTGTGAAGTACTTCCGATATTTTACTAGTCGAAATTGACCAACCAAGCGCCTTCGCCTGAGACCATCTGCTTTAATTTACAAGCGTTAGTTTTACAAGCGGTTTTGGTTGGAAAACGACGATCCAATCACGGCCTAATATCATGAGTTTGTCGGAAGATCATATGGTTTCACGTCTAACCTACCCGACATGTCGTATAGGCTATGAATGAAACATCAGATGATGAACTTCTTATGCACGGAAACAACAGAAGAGGATGATCTTCTTAACAAGCAAATCATTGGCATTAGATCGACATGCAAAACAATACGAAGCATTATTCTCAGGAGGCATGGTGAACAGCTCGTGATGCCGCATGCCACAACATTCCAAGCTCAACTTTGCAATCAAACACAAGGCCTGTCATTACATAGACAATATTCAGAACAAACTCTTAACACAGGAATATCTCAACAGAGTAACCATTTACTTCTAAACTGAACACATGAATAGGAAAAAACACTTGACGCTGCTCACAGCAAGGGCGTCCCACTCAAAAATATCAAATGCATGTCTTCTGGCTAACATCAATGAGCAAATTTTGACAAGGTTTTCCAATTCCAATATATTAAACTAACGTCTTCTTGCTAACATCAATGAGCAAATTTTGACAAGGTTTTCCAATTCCAATATATTAAACTAACATCTTCTTGGTAACATCAATGATTAAACTTTGACAAGCTTTCCCATTCAAAATATGTAATGCCTATGATCGTGTCCTCTCTTAGCTTCTTGTACTTGTTTGGGCACTTTTTGCCCAGGGCACTCCACGTGTTGTTAAATTGTCAATGGTCTCTGTAGACTAGTCATGTCACCGGTGTCTAATAATACTCTGTAAAGCTTCTCGGTCATTCCTTCTGTAATGTACCGCATCAAGTGTCTGCTTCTTTCTGCCTTGGACACATTGGCTCCTTTTGTGCAGTTCAACTAAAATCGAAGTCGGAATAAAACCGAGCTTTAATTTTGATATCCCTGTAAGCAACAATAGGTATAAGGTAAACAATTACTGAGAAATAACGGCTGATGACTTGTCTTAATCGGAAACAAAGCAGGAGAGGAGCAATTCTCCATCAGTGTGATTCATTCATATTGACTGAGACATTATCTTAACAATGCCTTGGTTCAACATGTATAAATAATGACAAAGCAGAAAAGTACCATTGCTAAAACAATGCAACTGGTTCATTTTTAAAGAGACATTATCTTAACAATACCTTGGTTAAACATGTAGAAAGAACTACAAAGCAGGATAGTACCATTCCTAACAAGTGTTACAGTTTTGAACTAAGATTCAGTAGTTAATTAATTCTGAGAGTGGCATTGCTTAATTTTACCAGCGGCATTAGATTAACGAAAAGCATAAACAGTTCCAGGGGAGAGTGGGCGCAACAACAATATGTGCTTCCATCTACTTATAAAGGGGGTGATGCAGAGTTTGTTGTAACAAAGCAACAAGCATCATGTTTGGGTTGGTCCCATTTTTGTTCACTACTTAATGGGAAAAGACAGCAATACAATAGCTTCAATTCAACATTTATTTAAAACAGTACCAATACAAGTAGCACAACATCTCAAAGCACACTGCACAATCATGTGGATGAAGGCCTGTTGACCTTTCATGAGAACACCAGGATAAAATACGAATCTGCTAACACGAATAGGAAATCCAATCTCATTTTGTGCAGTTGCACTGAAATCAAGCAAAGTGTTTCGCGTAGCGAAGCAAAATGTCACAATAGCAACAAGTTGAATAGATATCATGTGGTAGAGACCAAGATTTGAAACAACTCGATAGGAACAATGGAAACAAATCTCGATATCCTTTTGTGCAGTTCCACCAAAATTAAGCAAAGTCACCGGTGTGACATTCAAGTTGAACTGCACAAAACACTCTTAAAACATAAGTGTTTTGAGTAGCGAAGTAAAATGTTGCAATAGCAACAAGTTGAATCGATACCCCTGTTTTAACAGAGGCAAAAAAGGAAACAATTACTTGCCGATAAAGGAGGATGAAACAAACGGTGACAGAAAGAAGCATCTAAATTATCTTGGATGGAAAACAAAGTAGGATAGTAGCATTTCTAAAACGGTAGCATTGATTCATATTAACAGAGACACTCTCTTGAAACAACATTCGTTAAAAAATGTAATTTACTTTTAACAGTGGCATTGCTTCAATTTTCCGGTGGCATTCTTAGATTAACAACAGCAAAATAGCTGTATGGGACATGCGAGCACCATGTGCATCCACACATATAAATGGGTGATGCAGAGTATGTAGCCAAGCAGCATATCTGTGTTGGTCCCATATTTGTTCTCTTTGAACTTTTTTCCTATGTGAGGGCAGCAAATCTAGTCCTACACAAACTACCCACACCCCCCAATTTCTTTCCCTTTTCAACAAAGAGATCGGTTCCTTACAGATGTGTGTACTGGGTTACCCCCTTTTCCCTTTTTGACCAACAAAGCGGCTGGATAGCCAGTCTATACTACTTTTCCTCCCTCCTTTCCTCATTGAACCACGTCCTAGATTCATGCTCCACCCCACCGCACCTTTCTTTCCTCTTTGAACCAAGACCTAGATTCGACTACAGATCGAAAAAGATCCACATGCAGCTAGACTAACGACGGTTTCAAAGAAACTTATACCTTAGGATTGTCGGGATGTGGCAAGGCATGCAACGGGAGGCCGGATCTGCCCACACTACGTACGGCAGCGAGGAAGAAGGGGTCAGTGGCCCTCCCTCACAGGCGCTGGGTGAAAGAGAACAACGCAGCCGACAGTGGATTGCCTCCCTCGCCGAAGGCGATAGAGTTAATGCTGCACCTCCTCCCCTTCCCGATGCGACAGGATATGGACGCCTCCTTCACCAGCTGTGAGTGGGGAGAGATACAAGAGGCCAACGTAGTCTTGTTTAGATCTGGTGAAGAGAGGGTGAGAGACTGTGAATATAGCAAACCCTAGCAAATGAACACTGAGCCTTCAGGGTGTAACATATATGTATTGCAGCGAGCGTGTGGAGAGTGCAAACCCTAGCGAACAAGCGCTAAGGCTCCCGCTTATATATATACTAATGTAGTACGGACTGAGCTCCGGTGCCTTCACTCCATCTTCTTTTGGCTGTATGACAGGTGAGCCGGCCACATTTTGGGCCCACCTGTCATAAACCCAAAGGCAGGTGCACTAAGTCAATGAAGCTGCGTCCATATAGTACTCTCGTGTGTATACGACTAATATATAGTGGAGTGGTTTTCTTATTCTCTCCATAACAGTCATTTTAAATTGTGTAAGTATGAAACAAAACTCTTTATTTAATGTATAGAGGGAGTACTATTTCCGATGAACTAACGATCCACGCCCACACGTCCTGGTCGCACTTCCTGTCCTTCACGTGTGGTACACTACCATCCCTTAAGTGAACAACCACACATGCACCAAATTATCGGAAACGTGTGAGAGTGTGTACAAATAAAGAATTTTAATTTGAATTATCGGAAAGGTTTGAGAGTATTACAAAGTTTGACTACAGTCGAATCTAATATGCGGAGTAAATAAAAATGGAGGGCTACTACGTCCATCCGGGTTTTTAGTCCACACCATTTTTTAAATCAAAGTTAATAGCTGGACAAATAAAATTACAGGGGAGCTGGAGACAAAGTTGTGAGAAGGCTTAGAAATCAATACAAAACTTATGCTCTTAGTACCAACGTCGATCCTTCTTCCAGGAAACATTTGGTTCATAGCCAATTGTGTGATAAAATTGCACCAACGTGAAAGACGACTGCGTCTCCAACGCAACCACGGTGAACTAACGAAGGATATCATCTTTGTGCGTAACAAGCAAAGAGCACTGATGGAAGACAACTTGTTTTTCATTGAAAATCGATCAGCTTCACCAGCCGACGCAACCATGAGGCGCGACCATGAGCATCGATAGTTTGTGGTCTATTTTTTTGTCCTAGTTTTTTTTGTTTCTTGTTGCTACATCATATACTTGTGGGAGCTTAGATGTGATATCCTTAAATAACATCTAGATGTGAATTGGACAAACTGATTTTCTAACGTACCAAGAAAGAAAACTCGATCAAAAACACGCCCCCGCTTGTAGGTCGTGATAGTCGTCGCGCACACACACATAGACATAGACATGCATATCCGTGTTTACGTAAAATTCCGTTTCCATCTCCATCTCCAATCATATTTGTCCAACTGGCACATTATTCACGTTGTTAATTACATACGCAGCAATATTAACATACAACATCTCTTGTTTGCGCACGTCCGGACCGCTGCCACGGCCGGTCCTGACCAACCCGAACCCTCTTCATCACCCGCGCGTGCTTCCCGCCCGAAATGGTCAGTGCCGCATTCATGCCCGGCCAGAGCGGATGCGACCTCTCATTGGCGCCAGCATTGAAGCGGCGCGTCGGCCGAGAGAACGTCGCCCGCACCGCTTCCGGGTGCACGCGGCTGCTCCGCGTTCAAAGGCCGCAATAGCTGGCTACAACATGCATGTAAAAAGTTTTTGGGAGTCCGTGCTATAGCTAGCTGTCCTCCCCCAACTCGTCAATCTCTTCCAGTAGTGCTAGTAGTACTCCATGGCGCGATCCATCGACAAGCAGGCGGGAAAGTTATCGTATACTCGGTTTGCGGTGAGTGGCATGCCAAGTGACCGTGTGGGGTCGAGCCGTGGAGGAGGGTGAGACACGAACACGACAGAAGTGATTTACTGTGTGATTTGACTGCTCCTTAGTGACCCCTACACGTACTCCCCCTACGTGTATGCAACAGTCACACGTACACATGGACGCAAAAACGCGCGTGACGCCCTAATGCATGCATGTCCGAGCACACGGCGGAACACACACGGTCACGCTAAGTGCTCAACCTACACATGCATGCACACACATACTCAGTCAGGGTGAGCTAGTGACCGTATAAACACCGGAAAAATATATATATTGAGCGCAATGAGCGTATTATGAAGTCCACTGACCGTATTTTTACAAATATACAGTGACAGACAGTGTATTTATCTCGTTTGAAATTAATCCATATTAACCGGAGAGGAGGCAGTATGGACTAGCATTACTTGCGCGCGGTGGCTCGCAGGACAAGGAGAAACTTTTGACTAATGCAAGCTCTCCCTCCCTCAGACGGTGGACGTGCAACAGTTAATTCGGTGTCAGATTGCCAGAAGCATACACTATACTACTAGTTCTACTATTGTTCGACTTCCCGAATAGGCGAACAACCAAGCGCAAAGTTTACTAATATAGTCTATAAAGGTACGTACTATACTAGTACGTACTAGGAACCAGATGGAGGAGCGTCTGCACTCTTATTATAATTTTAAAATGTGATAAAGCAATCTTCAACACATTTGGTTATCTTCGAGGGTTCTCGCATGTGATAATGGAAGTTGATTGCATGGAACACTCGCCACAATTCTCGCTTAATTTTGGCTCATATCCTGTTACAAATAGTAGCGCTCGGTAATATTTCCTCTTTTTGTTATTCAGCATGTAAACAGGTCAGCAAACCTTGCGGTGCATCTTCGTGCGAACCGTGCTTGCTGCACTTTGAATGTGGCTGAGAGCTGGCTTGATGAAACACCTCTCTTCCTACTTCTTTTTTTGCGAGGTACCTCGCTTCCTAGTGACCAGTGTCTTGGCTGATCGTCCTAAGAATGCTTATATATGAATAAAGCTCTCTCATTTACCCGCAAAAAGGATTGAGCCATATTAACCAGAAAGGAGGGAGTATGGACTAGGACTACTTTTTGGTGTGTCCCGTCAACTCGCAGAACGAGGAGAAGCTTGCAGGACAAGGTGAAGCTCGCTTATGCCTTTTGACTAATGCAACCTACCCTCGGTGGACATGCATCAATCCATTCGGTGTCAGATTGCCAGAGGCATACACTGTAGTACCCATAATGCGGAGTACCATCATTGTTCGACTTCACGAAGAGGCGAAGAGCCAAGCGCAGTAGTACGAGTAGTACTACTACTAGAACCGCATGGTGGAGCGTTTGTACTCTTATTTCTTTTTATCTCTGATAAAGTACACGTTTATTCCGGAGAAGGGCAGAAAATGGCAGCCCAACATCAACATGTAATGAATGCTATCGATCAACCAACCATGCCCGAATATATCTTGGCCTCCATGCGAACCCGTCTGTGTGTTCTCGCTCCTCGTCTCTCTCAAGGAACGGCGGGTTGGCTCTTTGCCGTCAATTGAGATCGGTTTGCTCACACTCCTGTCCCACATGTCAGTGATATGCCAAGAGGAGGTGCGTTGACCGACTGGCCATACGCGTACTTAGTTTTGAACCTTCATACGTACTACTCCTTCCTCCGTCACAGTTTACACGGCGCGCTTCATTATGATGCATTTCTCTCAATGCATTTTCACCACCAGAGAGACTTTAGACGCGTTTGGTTTAATGCTCAATTAATTAGGGCGTGGTAACCGCAATCAAGTCCGCAATTTTCTCTCCATGTAACTACAGAATGGAGTAAGTGCATGCATGTGTGTACCCGGGGTGGAAGCACTGCATGCATGTGTCTACGCATTATTCCCTCTACTAGTAATAGATGCCGTGCTATAACTACCAATGCTATTTTTCAGGCTGATCGCTAGTCGTCTTGGTCCCACAGATCTTTTTTCTTTTTCTGAAGCGCGCTATATAAACAGTGACGGATGGAGTAGTATGAGCGGATTCAAAGAAGAGCGTATTGATGGTTGCTTCTTCAGAGCAACTTACAGTGGGAAAGGCGGGGCTTACGATTTGACTACTCATTGCTCACTATTAATGCGGCACAACGACCGGGTTGAGTCTCCCATGCGGTTGTGCACTACCCCCTCGGTTCTTAAATATACTCCGGAGTATATTTGTCTTTCTAGAGATTTCAATGAGTGACTACTCAAATATTTGTCTTTTTAAAGATTTCAAATGGACTGGCACATACGGATGTATATACATATTTTAGAGTGTAGATTCTCTCATTTTGCTCCGTATGTAGTCACTTGTTGAAATCTCTAGAAAGACGAATAGAATATTTAGGAACGGAGGGAGTACACATACGAAGCAAAATGAGTGAATCTACACTCTAAAATATGCCCGTTTGAAATTTGTAAAAAGACAAATATTTAGGAACGAAGGAGTATAATTTTGTGCATGGCACATGGACCCGGATGATGAAGAGGCTTCTGGCAATGCTATCAAGCTTCCATCATTTGTTTACATAATTGACATACTATACAAATAATTTTCCAGTGAGACATGAAATTGTACAATGGTGTGAGCTTTCAGCTTCTGTTTCACGTGTCTTGCCATCGATGCTCTTTCGGAAACAATAAAAAACTAATTCCCTTGCTAATGCATGTCAATTATTAGCAGATCAGAGCTAATAATTACATCACAACTGAAGACAGAGTTGTGAGAAGATGTTACATTAAAATCGATCCATGCTTTCATTGGCAGCAACGTCCCCCAACTCTGTCTAAATCAACAAGGCATGTTGGGAAAAAAGTAGCTGTCTGGAGCATGCAACATTCCGATCATTTTGTGCAGTTCCACTAAAATAGAGCTGAGCGTCCCTGTTCCAAAGATATTAGGTGTGATTACGATAATAGAGGACTGTTGATGAAACAATAAACACATAAATAGAAGCCGGTCACCTTTCCAGTCTCTTTTAAGACTAATTAGTTGGAGAAGATTAGGCTCGGAGTTGGATGAGGAGGATAGAGCGAAACCAATCTCCCTTTGTGTAGTCACACTGAAATGTAGAGACATTGCCCATGTGACATTTTAGTACAATTGCACAAAACACTCTTAAGAAAAAAGTGATTTGTGCAGTTCACCAAAAGGTCGCAATAGCAACGAGGTGAAATGGATAGCCCTGTTTGCAAAAAAGAGGTAGAAAGGAAACAATTACTGGCCAATAACAGTTGATGACACATGCGGCGACAAAAAAGAAGCATATTCCTTGCCCTAAGGGAAGATAACAACACAGTTGTGTTTGTCTAAA
This sequence comes from Triticum dicoccoides, assembly GCF_002162155.2. Taxonomy (NCBI): domain Eukaryota; kingdom Viridiplantae; phylum Streptophyta; class Magnoliopsida; order Poales; family Poaceae; genus Triticum; species Triticum dicoccoides. The sequence continues at coordinate 606,056,555 of NC_041389.1, forward strand.
ACGGTGTGAGGACGAGAATGCAATATGGAAAGTACGCTGGACGAGCTACGTTTTGGGCAAAGAACTATGGAAGATCCACATGCAGCAACGTGGGAAGACGGGCAGTGGAGCAAGGCTGGAGGGGATACCTGGAGGTCGTCGGGATGTAACTAGGTGAGCGGCGGCAGGTAGAATCTGCAAGCAGGTGGCGTAGGCCCTGCCGCACCGGAGCTTGGTCAGAGAGAACGACGTGTACCGCAGATCGGGACATGCTGCCTCGGCGCCGTCGAACAGAGAAACGATGCACTTCCTCCCTTTCCCCCGGCGGACGGGATGCGGCCGGATCAGTGACCAACGGTGATAGAGAGAGAGAGAGAGGCCACCGCACTCCCTTTCCCCCGGCGGACGGGATGCGGCCGGATCAGTGACCAACGGTGAGAGAGAGAGAGGCCACCGCAGCCTTGTGTGAGATACTCTGAAGAGCGACAAACTAGGCACGCAAGGCTCCATTGTATATAGTGAGCGGACTACCTTTTTCTCCATAAAAATCGTTTTATATTCTATGTACGTGCCATTGAGCGCTATAACTTTATTTAAAAATAACGCGGCAATGCGTCAAGTCGAACTTTGTTTCGTGCAGGCGTGGTACACGACCTCCCTAGGTAAACAACCGCTACAGGCATTCAAATTAGCACGCGGGCTGCCATTTCGTAAAGAAATGAGCTCCACCGTGTACCCACGCGAGTGTGGCTGGGCACGAAGCGTGAGTACGTGCACGGTGCACCTATTCTCTTCTTGTATACATACACCTCCTACGTGGGGTTGCGTGAGAGAGATA
>NC_041389.1:606057603-606060749 GCF_002162155.2 Triticum dicoccoides
TGTAACATATGCAATGTGTGTGAAATAGAGTACTGGATATAACATATATATAGAGGGGGCGATCCACGAGAAGAGAGTGGAGGTATCACCGGCTTGAGTTGTCCATAGAATCGAAAAGAGGGATGATGTGTGTGTGTGCGCGCGATCGATAAAGAGTGCCATCGAATTTGTGTGTGCCCACGTCAAAGATATAGAGTGGCTGGCCTACTGGAACCTGAGAGGGGACATGTGCAGTTTGTCTCTGTGGCATGGATACCTACCTGCAGCGCTCGACTATCACTGTGTGGTGGGGGAAGAGGGAGGCCCAATTAACTATAGAGGTACAATGGCTGGTATATGTGTGGAGGAGGAGAGAGGCCTACCTCATGTATTAAGGAGATCGATCTGCCTCATGTATTAAGGGAGATCGATCGACATCCATGCATATGTGCATGATAGGAATAAGGTTGGGAGAGAGATAGAGCTAGAGTGTTGGAGGGGGTGGTAGTGGAGTTGCTTCTAACAATAAATGGTGGGATAGGCTTGCTAGACAAACGGAGGGCACGCCCGCAATATCAATAAGAGAGGAGATGGCTGCTTGTTGTCTGTGCACGTGCGTGTGAGAGATGGGTCGGGAGGCATGCACGAATGATGAGGGGGGACGATGTGGCTGTGGTAAGCAGACATAACTACATAGGAAGATCAATCGCCCTTTGTTAGAGGAAGGAGAGACATAACTTGTGAGGTACGTCGATCGATGGGGGGGGTAGTTAAAGTCGATCCAGGTATATGTTGGGAGATCGATCGGTATACATGCATGTGTGTGTTAGAAGCAAACGAGGTATGAGGAGAAGGATAGATATAGAGGGATGCATGTAGGAGGTGGTACGAGCGGCATACTATATCAAGCGGGGAGGAGTGTGCGAGTACGAGAACGATGAAAAGAGTGGTGGGAGTGAGGCATGGACGGTGACAAGAGAAGATGGGAAGCTTGTGTTTGTGCTAGGCACACCTGGCTAGAGAGGCATATCGATCGATGTGTGCCGTAAAGAAGGAGCTGGGGGGCCTACACACACCGTGGGTGAACGACCTAAAGTGAAAAGACGAATTTGCGCGATGGAGCTAGAGAATGCTGAGGGAGGGTGAGAGGGATGCGGGCGTGTGCATGCACAAGAGAAAGTTAGCGCTAGCTACAAAGATAAGAGGGTTGTGTGGGTGTAAAAGACGAATAGAGATCATATATACTTCATTATAAAAAGAGAATTCGGATATTTGAAGAATTTATCATAGTGTTTTAAACCGACGTATGTGTGAATATATATAGCGGTGATACACATGGTGTGTTTATGAACATGTTATACTACATTTAATATATTTTATCTCTACTCTTATAAAAAACGGAGTTGTTGATCATGGTGTGCCTGCCATCTTGCATTATAGGCCGTCCGATTTATATCTGGCGGATAGCAAGGAAACTATGATGGTTGAAGTTGGCAACAATCATGATTGTAGATTCTTATTGAAATAGAGAAACGAATTCAAATTTAGCTCGAATTGCAGCAGTAGTATAGACATTTGGAATGCACTAAAATGTTGGTATGAGTAGGTTACATGCATTATACAGCAAAGCGAAAAAAATTAATCAGACATAACATGGATTCATACTCCCTCCTTCCATCTATATAGGGCGTAATGAGATTTTTAAGACCGCCTTTGACTATTGACAAGATTAATAGTACATGACATGCACAATGTGAAAATTATATCATTGAAAGAACCTTGCACAGACGAAGTTAACGGTGTGCTTTGTGTAAGTTGCATGTCATATATCATTGCTCTAATATTTGGTCAAAGTTAGCATCGAAAAACGCATTAGGCCCTATATAGATGGAAGGAGGGAGTAGCTTTGAATAGCATTTGTATAGTAAAATGGGGCAAGACTTTCTCTTTGTGTGGTGTGAATAGTTTTATTTTTTTCGTTTTCTTTTTGGTTGAGGGAAGTGCGAATTGATTTGGTACGTACAAGTACAATATTACTATGCAGTCAAAAAAAAGTACAATATTACTACACGTTAGGCTTGTCCCTAAAATTCAACCCGCGTCTTGTTATATCTCGAAAATCCAGATATCGTGCTCCCAAAACTGGCGCCTTCACAACCCGCGCCTTGCTATCCCGAAATTACAACGCGCGCGAAAACTCCCTCCAGCTGCCAAATCCCGACACGCGAAATCCCCCTTCTAACCCCGAGCCGAAAGGGCCGCTAGTTCAAATGGGTGGGGGGTACTTTTGTAACACACCCTACATTTTGGACAAGTGCGTCCCTAACTCATGCTTCACCCCCTTCCATCGCCCCCTTTTCACCATTCAAAATCCTAGGCCGCCATAACCTCTCCGCTCCAGCCGCGAAACCCCACCCTCCTCCGTCCGCCACGTCACCGCTGCCCAGCCGGAGCCTCTTCCCCGACGATGTCGTCCACCGCAACAGCTCAACGTCCCTCGTCCACCTCCCCGAATGAGGATCCGTCGTCCATCTCGCCGTCCCGCCGGTTCAGCTGCCCCGTCCTCCACCTCCAAGGAGCTGCTCCGACGATCGCCTCGTCTATCGCGGCTGCTCCATCCCCACAGCGCCGCCTTAACCTGCTCCACCGGAACCGCAACATCCTCACCGACTCCACGGACGAAGCCAAGGCCTACTCGGCGCCACGATAGAGGTTGTACACTCATCGCATTGCACCTTCTCGTTAACTCGACCTCCTGGCGCCGACGGTGCTCCATCCCGCACCGCCATGGAGTGGCTGCCTTGAAGCCGGCGTCGCGGGCGACATCTCCACGGAGGCTCTCCCCCAGTGCGAGGCTCCTTTGGCGGCGGCGGCCATACCAGCTGAATGTGCTGTTGCTGCTCCAGCTCTCGCTCGCTCGCTCGCGCTGCTGTTGCTGCTCCGGCTCTCACTCGCTCGCTCGCGCTGCTGCTGCTGCTTCGGCTCTCGCTCGATCGCTCGCTCGCTCAGCTGCTGCTGCTGCTCTCCCCCTCGCTCGTGCTGCTGCTCTGCTCTAATTAAGCCACACTTCAGTCGACTGAATCGACTTTTGGGTCAGTCGATTTTCAGGGGTTGGGGGGGGGTGCTCGTCGGAGTTAAGGAAGAACCACCTGCAGCGGGGACGGGGG
>NC_041389.1:606061094-606083060 GCF_002162155.2 Triticum dicoccoides
GAGGGCTGGCCGGGGCGGCGGTGGCGAGTTGTTTCGGGGCGGCGCTGGGGCCGGCGGTTCGGCCGGTGGTGGCAGGCGGCTTAGGGGTGTGCAGGTTGAAGATGAACTGCAGGCCCTCCCTAAACTACATGTCAAGTGTCTCTCTGCTACCATTGGGTTCAGTTTCGACAGTACCATTCAGATTCCATAGTTAATTTCAGTTTCGATAGTTAAGTTCAGAGTCAACAGTTTTTACCTCATCTGTTGTAGTCAGGTGGTTTTTGGTGATGTTAATTTTACATCCATTTTTCATCATCTATTAGAGATGCTATTAGAATCCCACTTGAGATTGATGATGTCTGTCTTGTGCTGCTTCAGCCTTGACGTCTTACGGCTCACCGGAGCTGCTCCAACGACAGAACGATCCATCACAACAAAGCAGTGCCCTGGACGCCGTCTACAGATTCCTCAGATCTTCCTCCACACCTCCGACAGCCACCTCTGCCTCAACTGGTTCAGCGACCAATCCAATGATGCCGAGGTCGACACGGCTACGGCAAAGAGGTTGTACACTTGTTGCGTCAGTTATTACTATACATTCACGTCGATCCATTAGGGCTATTTTGATTCAACGGAAAAACGTCGATCCACTGGTTGTTACCATCACTCTAAATTTCTGCATGCTCTCCTTACATAATCTCACCATATTTTTTTCGTATGCATGTCAGATATTGTACACAGTCATGCTGAACATGTAGAGAAAAAGAGAAGAGTTTTGCGCGGCAATACAATATCATGCAGACATCGCTCCATGGTGGGTTCAATGGCAAACCCTCCCCACCCCTCTCCAGATTGTAATCCAGAGGAAGATATCTGTTCTGAGGCGTATTTAGACGCCGCTGACCACTCCTATTTACCCCCCAAGGTGTTTGCTCTACCTTGGCATGATGATGTTAGTCATATCATGCATATGTTGCCTTGCAGTGCCTACTTTTGACATCATATATGTCATCTGCTTAGTTTAGACATGTTCTGTAATGCCATATGTTTAGTTTCTATATCATATATGGGAATTATGCAGTCTCATGTCTTTTAGCCAGCCATAATATATGTGAAATGTGCAATGCCATCCTGTTTAACCAGGCATCATATATTTGAATGATATCTTGCCCATCCTTTTCTACATTACATTTCCATTTGTTGACAATGTTTGTACATTAAACTACTCTTCCTGTGAATCAGCCATTTGGGTGGGAGATGGAAAAATCTGGAGTGAAAACAAGGCCTTTAGAGCAGACAGTGCTATCTGTCGAAGCAGATCTCTTGTTGGGTCCCGATAGCTCCTCAGAGATGGATTCAGAGACAGATGATCAGTCCTATTCCCCCACTGAGGTGTATGCTCTAACTTGGCACGGTTATACTGCTCATATCATGCATACGGTTGATACGTCTCCAACGTATCTATAATTTTTGATTGCTACATGCTACTTTATCTACTGTTTTAGGCAATATTGGGCTTTATTATCCACTTTTATATTATTTTTGGGACTAACCTATTAACCGGAGGCCCAGCCCAGATTTGCTGTTTTATGCCTATTTCAGTGTTTCGAGGAAAAGGAATATCAGACGTAGTCAAAACGGAACGAAATCAACTAGAGAAGTTATTTTTGGAAGGAAACCAACCTGATGGGCTTGGAGTGCATGCCAGGGGAGTCCCAGGCTGCCCACGAGGGTAGAGGACGCGCCCCTTGTGAGCAGCCCGGAGGTCCACCGACGTACCCCCTGCACCCATATATACCTACGTACCCCAAAACTTCTAGAACAGAAGATAGATTGGGAGTTCCGCCGCCGCAAGCCTCTGTAGCCACCAAAAACCAATCGGGACCCTGTTCCGGCACCCTACCGGAGGGGGATCCCATCACCGGAGGCCATTTTCATCATCCCGACTCTATCCATGACGAGGAGGGAGTAGTTCACCCTCGGGGCTGAGGATATGTACCAGTAGCTATGTGTTTGATCTCTCTCTCTCTCTTGTGTTCTCTCTCGTGTTCCTCTATGGCACGATATTGATGTATCCCGAGCTTTGCTATTGTAGTTGGATCTTATGATGTTTTCCCCCTCTACTCTCTTGTGATGAATTGAGTTTTCCCTTTGAAGTTATCTTATCGGATTGAGTCTTTTATGAACACTTGATGTATGTCTTGCGTGGGATAACCGTGGTGACAATGGGTTATTCTATTGATCCACTTGATGTATGTTTTGGTGATCAACTTGCGGGTTTCGTGACACTTGGGAACCTATGCATAGGGGTTGGCACACGTTCTTGACTCTCCGGTAGTAGCTTTGGGGCACTCTCTGAAGTACTTTTATGTTGGTTGGATGAATCTGAGATTGTGTGATGCATATCGTATAATCATGCCCATGGATACTTGAGGTGACAGTGGAGTATCTAGGTGACATTAGGATTTTTTTTGATTTGTGTCTTAAGGTGTTATTCTAGTACGAACTCTTTTATACATCGATCCGAAAGAATAACTTTGAGGTGGTTTCGTACCCTACCATAATCTCTATGTTTGTTCTCCGCTATTAGTTGCTTTGGAGTGACTCTTTGTTGCATGTTGAGGGCTTGTTATATGATCTATCTATGTTATTATTGTTGAGAGAACTTGCACTAGTGAAAGTATGAACCCTAGGCCTTGTTTCCTATCATTGCAATACCGTTTACGCTCACTTTTACCATTTGTTACCTTGCTGTTTTTATATTTTCAGATTACAAAAACCTATATCTACCATCTATTTTGCACTTGTATTACCATCTCTTCGCCGAACTAGTGCACCCATACAATTTGCCATTGTATTGGGTGTGTTGGGGACACAAGAGACTCTTTGTTATTTGGTTGCAGGGTTGTTTGAGAGAGACCATCTTCATCTTACGCCTCCTATGGATTGATAAACCTTAGGTCATCCACTTGAGGGAAATTTGCTACTGTCCTACAAACCTGTGCACTTGCAGGCCCAACAACGTCTACAAGAAGAAGGTTGTGTAGTAGACATCAAGCTCTTTTCTGGCACCGTTGCCGGGGAGGCTAGGTACGTGAAGGTATATCTTTAGATCTTGCAATCGAATCTTTTTGTTTCTTGTTTTAGCACTAGTTAGTTTATCAAAGAAAACTAAAAAAATGGAGTTGAGTTTGTCTCATACGCTTCACCTTTTTAATATCTTTCGTGAGTATGATGGAAAGGATAATTGTGCTCAAGTGCTAGAAGAAGAAATCTTTAAAATGTTTGGAACTAAAACTTTGAATGATGAGCATGATTGCAATGTTGTTAGTATGAATTCCTTGAATATCCATGATGCTAATGATATGCAAAGCCACAAACTTGGGGAAGCTATGTTTGATGGAGATGATATTTTTTGCCCCCCAAGCTTTGATGAGCAAATTTACTATGATGAAAGCATGCCTCCTATTTATGATGATTATTGTGATGATACGTATGCTATAAAGAAGAAGTTTGCTTATGTGGAGATTATTAAAAATTCTGTGCTTGTAGATCATGAAAAGAATGTTTTAGGTGCTGGTTATATTTTTGAATTCATTCATGATGCTACTGAAAATTATTATGAGGGAGGAACATATGCTTATAGGAATTGCAATAATGTCATGTTTCCTCTCTATGTGCTTAAATTCTTGAAGCTATGCTTGTGTTACCTTCCTATGCTAGTTGACTATTGCTCCCATAAGTTATTTGCTCACAAAACCCCTATGCATAGGAAGTGGGTTAGACTTAAATGTGCTAGTCATATGCTTCATGATGCTCCCGTTATGTTTCAATTCTTATCCTTTTTGTGAGCATCATTGTCATCATCATGCCTAGCTAGAAAGGCATTAAAGAAAAGCGCTTGTTGGGAGACAACCCAATATTTATCCTTACTATTTTTGTGTGTACACATGATTATGCTACTGTAGTAATCATGTTTTATAGCTTTTGTTTCAATAAAGTGCCAAGTAGAACCTTTGGGAAGACTTGGGTGAAGTTTATGTGATCTTGCTGTAAAAAACAGAAACTTTAGCGCTCATGATATTAGCTGCCATTTTTTACTGGAGAGTGATTTTAGGTTGATTCTTTTTTCAGATGATTAATAGACAAATTACTCAGGTCCATAAATTTATTTCATAATTTTTGGGGTTCCATAAGTATACGTTTTATACAGATCACTACAGACTGTTCTGTTTTTGACAGATTCTGTTTTCTATGTGTTGTTTGCTTATTTTGATGAATCTATGAGTAGTATCAGAGGGTATGAACCATAGAGAAGTTGAAGTAAAGTACATATTATACCAATATGAATTTATAATGAGTTCATTATAGTACCTAAGTGGTTGTTTTATTTTCTTATACTAACGGAGCTTACAAGTTTTGTTTTGAGTTTTGTGTGGTTGAAGTTTTCAAGTTTTGGGTAAAGATTCGATGGACTATGGAATAAGGAGTGGCAAGAGCCTAAGCTTGGGGATTCTCAAGGCACCCCAAGGTAATATTCAAGTACAACCAAGCAACTAAGCTTGGGGATGCCCCGGAAGGCATCTCCTCTTTCGTCTTCGTTCATCGTTAATTTTACTTGGAGCTATATTTTTATTCACCACATGATATGTGTTTTGCTTGGAGCGTCATTTTATTTTGTTAGTTTTTGCTTGATGTTAGTTAGAATAATGTTTTTCATCTTTAGTTTCAATAAAAAAAGTCAAGGATAGCCTTTGCCATGCTTATTTTGCTAGTTTGCATGTTGCTGTTTAAAAACAGAAAGTTTACCGCTGTTGCAAAAATTCCCTAGAAAAGTCAGAGCATGGTCTAATGTTGAATCGTTATGCATATTGAGATCTGATAAATTTATTACAGTGGGAATTTTAGTTCATAATTTTTGGAGTCAGGGAAGTATTGATACTCTTGCTTTCTTTACAGACTGTACTGTTTTGGCAGATTGCTGTTATGGTTGCATTGTTTGCATATGTTTGCTTGTTTAATGATTCTATTTGAGGATAGGAGTATTAAATGTACAGAGGCATTTAGTATGCAATGTTGAATAATAATTTAAGTGATTTGTTACAGTAGAATATGATAAGGTTTTGCATTGGTTTATACTAACCTATCTCACGAGTTCTTGTTGAGTTTGTTGTGAATGAAGCTTTTTATAAAAGAGAAACCATGATATGAGAGGAATTAAGGAGAAACAAAAGTTCAAGCTTGGGGATGCCCAAGGCACCCCAAGATAATATTCCAAGAAGTCTCAAGCATCTAAGCTTGGGGATGCCCCGGTAGGCATCCCACCTTTCTTCTTCAACAACTATCGGTTAGTATCGGTTGAGCCTAAGTTTTTGCTTCTTCACATGAGTTGTGCTATCCTTGCAATGTCATTTATTTTGTTTTGCTTGCTGATTGAATAAAATATCAAGATCTGAAATTCTTTAATGAGAGAGAGCCTTCATTTAGTTGCATAATTATTTAGCTACTCATTGTGCTTCACTTATATCTTTTGAGCGTGATAATTTTTTCTCTAGTGCTTCACTTAGATCTTTTAGAGCACGGTGGTGGATTTTTTTAAAGAAACTATTGATCTCTCATGCTTCACTTAGATTATTTTGAGAGTCGTTAATAGCATGGTAGTTTGCTTAATGTTAATATACTTGGTATTCAAGATATGTGAAACTTTCTTTTGAGTGAATTGAATACTAAGATAAGTTTGATGCTTGATAATTGTTTTGAGATATGGAGGTGATAATATCAAAGTCGTGCTAGTTGGGTGATTATGAATTTGAGAAATACTTGTGTTGAAGTTTGCAAATCCCGTAGCATGCACATATGGTTAAAGTTGTGTAACAAATTTGAAACATGAAGTGTACCTGGCTTGTGCATCCTCATGAGTGGCGGTCGGGGACGAGCGATGGTCTTTTCCTACCAATCTATCCCCCTAGGAGCATGTGCATAGTACTTGAATTTTTGATGACTTCTAAATTTTTGCAATAAGTATCTGAGTTCTTTTGACTAATGTTGAGTCCATGGATTATACGCACTCTCACCTTTCCACCATTGCTAGCCTCTTCGGTACCGTGGATTGCCCTTTCTCACCTTGAGAGTTGGTGCAAACTTCGCCGGTGCATCCAAACTCCATGATAAGATACACTCTATCACACATAAACTTCCTTATATCGTCCTCAAAACAGCCACCATACCTACCTATTATGGCATTTCCATAGCCATTCCGAGATAATATTGCCATGCAACGTCCATCATCATCATCATGACATACATTACTTTTGTCATATTGCCATTGCAAGATCTTGTAGTTGACATCGTATTTGTGGCAAAGCCACCATGCATTATTTTTCGTACATGTCACTCTTGATTCATTGCACCATCCTGGTACACCGCCGGAGGCATTCATATAGAGTCATATCTTGTTGTAAGTTTTGAGTTGTAATCCTTATGTTGTAATCAATAGAAGTGTGATGATCATCATTATTAGAGCATTGCCCAAAAAAAGAGAAAGGCCAAAAAGAAAAAAAAGAAAGGCCCAAAAAAAAGAAAAAAAGGGCAATGCTACTATCTCTTTTTCCACACATGTGCTTCAAAATAGCACCTTGTTTCTCATGTAGTGAGTCACATATATTGTGCTTCAAAGTGGCACCTTGTTCTTCATGTAGTGAGTCTCATAAGTTGTCTTTTTTATGCTAGTGGGAATTTTTCATTATAGAACTTGGCTTGTATATTCCTACGATAGCCTTCCTCAAATGCCCTAGGTCTTCGTGAGCAAGCAAGTTGGGTGCACACCCACTAGTTTTCTTTTGTTGAGCATTCATAGCTCTAGTGCATCCGTTGCATGGCAATCCCTACTCCTCATGTTGACATCAATTGATGGGCATCTCCATAGCCCGTTGATTAGCCTCGTCAACGTGAGACTTTCTCCTTTTTTTGTCTTCTCCACACAATCCCCATCATCATATTCTATTCCACCCATAGTGCTATATCCATGGCTCACGCTCATGTATTGCGCGAAGGTTGAAAAAGTTTGAGATTATTTAAGTATGAAACAATTGCTTGGCTTGTCATCGGGGGTATAGAAGTTGGGAACATCTTTGTGTGACGAAAATGAAGCATAGCCTAACTATATGATTTTGTAGGGATGGACTTTCTTTTGCCATGTTATTTTGAGAAGACATGATTGCTTTGATTAGTATGCTTGAAGTATTATTATTTTTGTGTCAATATGAACTTTTGTCTTGAATCTTTCGGATCTGATTATTCATACACAATTAAGAAGATTTACATTGAAATTATGCCAAAGTATCACTCCACATCAAAAATTCTTTTTTATCATTTACCTACTCGAGGACGAGCAGGAATTAAGCTTGGGGATGCTTGATACGTCCCCAATGTATCTATAATTTTTGATTGCTCCATGCTACTTTATCTATTGTTTTAGGCAATATTAGGCTTTATTATCCACTTTTATATTGTTTTTGGGACTAACCTATTAACCGGAGGCCCAACCCAGATTTTCTGTTTTATGCCTATTTCAGTGTTTCGAGGAAAAGGAATATCAGACGGAGTCAAAACGGAACAAATTCAACCGAAGAAGTTATTTTTGGAAGGAAACCAACCTGATGGGCTTGGAGTGCACACCAGGGGAGTCCCGGGCTGCCGACGAGGGTGGAGGGCGCCCCCTGGGTGCGCCCCCTACCTCGTGAGCAGCCCGGAGGTCCACCGACGTACCCCCTGCACCCATATATACCTACGTACCCTAAAACTTCCAGAACAGAAGATAGATCGAGAGTTTCGCTGTCGCAAGCCTCTGTAGCCACCAAAAACCAATCGGGACCCTGTTCCGGCACCCTACCGGAGGGGGATCCCATCACCAGAGGCCATATTCATCATCCCGACGCTATCCATGACGAGGAGGGAGTAGTTCACCCTCGGGGCTGAGGGTATTGACCAGTAGCTATGTGTTTGATCTCTCTCTCTCTCTCGTGTTCTCTCTCGTGTTCCTCTATGGCACGATCTTGATGTATCCCGATCTTTGCTATTGTAGTTGGATCTTATGATGTTTTCCCCCTCTACTCTCTTGTGATGAATTGAGTTTCCCCTTTGAAGTTATCTTATCGGATTGAGTCTTTTATGAACACTTGATGTATGTCTTGCGTGGGATAACCGTGGTGACAATGGGTTATTCTATTGATCCACTTGATGTATGTTTTGGTGATCAACTTGCGGGTTTCGTGACACTTGGGAACCTATGCATAGGGGTTGGCACACGTTCTTGACTCTCCGGTAGTAGCTTTGGGGCACTCTTTGAAGTACTTTTATGTTGGTTGGATGAATCTGAGATTGTGTGATGCATATCGTATAATCATGCCCACGGATACTTGAGGTGACAATGGAGTATCTAGGTGACATTAGGGTTTTGGTTGATTTGTGTCTTAAGGTGTTATTCTAGTACGAACTCTTTTATAGATCGATCCGAAAGAATAACTTTGAGGTGGTTTCGTACCCTACCATAATCTCTATGTTTGTTCTCCGCTATTAGTTGCTTTGGAGTGACTCTTTGTTGCATGTTGAGGGCTTGTTATATGATCTATCTATGTTATTATTGTTGAGAGAACTTGCACTAGTGAAAGTATAAACCCTAGCCTTGTTTCCTATCATTGCAATACCGTTTACACTCACTTTTACCACTTGTTACCTTGCTGTTTTTATATTTTCAGATTACAAAAACCTATATCTACCATCTATTTTGCACTTGTATTACCATCTCTTCCCCGAACTAGTGCACCTATACAATTTGCCATTGTATTGGGTGTGTTGGGGACACAAGAGACTCTTTGTTATTTGGTTGCAGGGTTGTTTGAGAGAGACCATCTTCATCCTATGCGTCCTACGGATTGATAAACCTTAGGTCATCCACTTGAGGGAAATTTGCTACTGTCCTACAAACCTGTGCACTTGCAGGCCCAACAACGTCTACAAGAAGAAGGTTGTGCTATAGACATCAACGGTATCTTGCATTGCATTGTTTAGACATCATATACACAATATTCAACACCATGTTAAGAGTTCAGACATCATATCGAATGCCCTTTGTTTAGCATATAAATCACATATGTGAATTAAATGATGCGATCCTGATTACTTAGATAACATGTAGGTGAATTATGTCATGCGATCCTGTTTAGTTATTCATCATATCTTTGAATTATGTTATGCTATGCTATCCAGTTTAGATAGACATCATATATGTGAAATTATGTCATGCTATCCATTTTAGTTAAACAATATACATGTCAACTATTTCATGCCCTCTTTTTTCCACACTATCTATTACATCTGTCTCTCATACAATGTCTGTACATTCAACTACGTTTCCTGTTTATCAGCCATTTGAATTGGAGCGGGTGATGCCAGTATCTAGCGGAATAAAAACACGGTCTTCAAATAAAACAATGCTACCTCTTGGTGGAGATAGCACCCCGGTTGTACATGCACAAGAACCAGCCCTACCACACATAACCCAAACTCTCGCAGATTGTACCCCTACTGCGATGGACAGAGAACCAGCTTCACCCAATCTAACCCCAACCCCAGCCGATAGTAACCCAGTTCCTGTTGACACATCACCATCTCCACCATAGAGCTCCCAAACAACAACAGTTAGTAAGGCAGCTCCAGTGCCCAAAGGGCCAGTACTATCACGGCGAACCCCAACTCCACCAGTTAGTACGCCTATTACTGTGGAGGAAGCACAACCATCCAGTCGTAGTTTAGCATCTATCGCATTTGATGTTGTTAAATCGTATGTGCGTATCTTCCTATCTTGGAAATATTATACTGAAGATGAAGGAAAATGCCAGTTGCAGGTATTTGTCCAGGAGTTATGTGTAAGTAATGTTATTCATGGCAATTACTTTGCTTCGTCCCATACATCCTACCTCCATGATGGTTATAATACAACAAATTTTCCCATTTTTCTCTATAGAGAAGGACTGATTTGGAAACTCAGGATGAGGTAACCTGTGCTAATACCTCTGCTATCTTCAAGAATGCTTGGTGGCAGTATCGGAATTACCTGAAGAAAACGTACTTCACCGACAAAGAAACTCATCAAATTCCCTTACGTTCTCCTGAGACACATTTACTGGACGATGACTGGGAACGCCTTGTTCTGTACTGGTCCCGAACCAAGAATGTGGTAAGGTCTATGAGCTCATTTTCTATTTTTAAGTATTTTATTCTTGCGTCTTACTATACTCTGTTCATGTAGAACAAGTGCCTAAACCTGAAGAACAACTATTCTAATTTAAGATTCCATTGCTATCATAGTTCAAAAAAGCGCTAGGCGTTAATTGTGCGTTTTGCCACCGCCTTGCGCTTTATTGACCAAAGCGCATGCTTATGCGTAGTTATGCATAGATTATGCATAGTTATGCGCAATGCGTTTTGCCAACACCTAGAGCCTAGGCGCGCTTAAGCGCTCGCTTAGGCGCGCCTTTTTTTAACTATGATTGCTTTGCTCTTGTATCACTGTATTTACTGATACGAACTTATTTTTAAATTGAAGGATCCAATCGAAACTCCAATGGCACAGCAGGTATGTTCACGCATGTTTCTTTAACAGGTTTGCTCTTATCAATAGCTCTGTTGATTTCAATTTCAATTGTGTATATAGTTGACTTTCATATCATGCACATTACTAGCATCACAACAGAGCCAATAGTGTTGTTGTACATGTAGACCCATGGTACCCATCTGAAATCTTGTTGTGCCGTGTAGTTTCCCACGCTTTGTATTCTTTCACTGCTGCTTTGTCTTGAACTGATATGATTTGAACTGTGTCTCTATTTTGATTTGGCAAGACAATGCAGTGACCATAGGACATAGATATATGTTTGTTTGATGCTTTTATTATGTACTAGTACTTGGCAATAGAAGACTTGGTAGTTTAATCCTGTCCACCTTACTAATGAACTAGTTCACCGAAATGAGTTTCATATACTAGTACATGCTAAACTTGTTATGTGTCTGCTTGTTTCTTCTTTTAGAATGCTGACAAAATATTGGGGAAGAGTGCCTTATTAAGCAATGGTAAAGGAAGTAATGCAGATAAGGTTCAGGATAGTGACACATCCTTGTTGGTCTCCAACAAAGCTGATAAAACAGCTAAGGAAGACTATCTTGAAGACAGCAAGACAACCCCAAAGTCCTGTCTTGGTTTAGTGTTCGAGTTACTGGCCACTACCGCATGCACAAGCTATTCAAACTCACTGTCTGAATCAGTTCGGTTTCTTGAGTCTCAACTACAAGCTGAAAGACATCGATCAGCTGTGCTGCGACAAGAAGCGGAAGGACTACGGAAGTCCCTGGAGCATTCAGATGCATACTTTCTGGTGCAACAACAAGCGTTGGAGGATTTTAGCGCCAAACAGGACAAAGCTAATCAGCTTGCTAAGCGTATTGCCAGCATGGTGGATACCCAGGATAACGTTTCTTGAGCTCTTCTGAAGTTGTTTCAGTTACGCTCTTGTTTTGCTGCCGCGTTTATTTACACTGGTGGCCAATTTTGACGGCCAAGTGTATGTAATATGCTGCTTTGTTCCCTATATTTGCACTGGTGGGGAACTTTGATGCCCAGTGGATGTAATATGTGTAATAGCGATAATAGGCTAGCCTTAATTGCTTCCTTATTTATTTCCTTATTGTCTTGTTTAGTTGTTTGCTTGTAGTCACTGCAGTTCTTTTTCTATGTTTTTCTAGTTGCCACAATAGCCTATTTTTGGTAACTAGGCCAAAATAATCATGGCAACACACGGACTGTTGTAACCATGGGCCTCCTGCAGGCCGTATGATCCATGGGACTTTGTTCAGCCGTAGGACCATTGGCCTTCTATACGGGCCGTAGGATCCATCGGCCTTCTATACGGGCCTTAGGGGTCAATGGGCCTTCTACGTGACGTAGGGTCCATGGGCCTTCTACGGGCCGTACCATCCATGGGCCTCATACGGGCCGTAGGATCCATGGGCCTTCTACGGGGCGTATCATCATTTCGCCAATCATGGGTCGTACTATTCGTGGACCATAACGGGCCGTTAATAGGCCGTATTTGATAACTCTATGAAAACAGCCCAACGGGTTTTTTTGACATGAAAACGGCCCAACGTATTAACGGTCCGCAAATGGGCCGACTGTAACGACAGGCTGAATTTGGCCCACAAGCAGAAAATGATAGT
The DNA here is from genome assembly GCF_002162155.2 of Triticum dicoccoides. Classification (NCBI taxonomy): domain Eukaryota; kingdom Viridiplantae; phylum Streptophyta; class Magnoliopsida; order Poales; family Poaceae; genus Triticum; species Triticum dicoccoides. Next base: position 606,073,347 of record NC_041389.1, read on the forward strand.
AACGGGCCGTATGTAACTGAATGCTGCAAATGAGCCCAAGAATCAATGGGCCCTGAGAAGGCAGAAATATAACTTGGGCTGGAAACGGCCCAATGGAATAACGGGCCGTTAATGGGTATAAAGTGATACACTGTTCATTACGGGCCAGTTTCACAACGGGCCGTTAATGGGCCAAGAGTTACAAAGGTCCACATATGGCCCGAAAGAAGTCATGGGCCACACATGGGCCGAAAGTTAAAACGGGCTGAATCATATTGGACGGCCCAGATGACGCTACTGGGCCTAATTCGGATAGGGCATAACGGGCCCTCGGTTAGCGGGCTATAAATGGGCTATATGCGAACAAGCCGTTAACAGGCTTTCCGTGGGCCGGCCCGCCACCTTTTGACCAAGTCAAATGGGCCGGCCTTTTCACAGGAATGGGCCTCTGTTGGGCCGTGCCACGTGTTGACGTATCATAGGCGCCTTCTGTCTAATGAGTGGATGACATCTGTCCCAACGGTGAGCCGACACGTGTTTCCTCCAGCCAATGATGATTTTACACATGGAAAATCCCCATTGGTCGGGGCTGTTAATGGGTTATCAGATCCAAAACCAGATCCGATAGCTTAACGGCGTTCCGTTACTGTGGATGCCACGTGTCGGTCACCGTTGACGAAAGCTGTCCTGTGACGCGCGATTTATCGTCATGGAAGTGGACACTTCCGTGATGATAATTTTGGTAATGTGATGGAACACTTCTACGACAGCACAGGTATGACTATCTTGATTCTGTCATAAATTTGTCATGGATGTACATGCATGACAAAAAATGCGACCTACTGTGACAAACACGTATCATCACGGAAGTGTATTTTTTTGTAGTGCCTATTATTCTTGGTAGACCTTTCCTTAGAACGATTGGTGCGATTATTGATATGAAGGAAGGGAACATTAGATTCCAATTTCCTTTAAAGAAAGACATGAAGCACTTTCCAAGAAAGAAAGTCAAATTACCTTATGAATCTATCATGCGTGCTACTTATGAATCTAGTGCCAAGGATGGCACTAGTTAGATCTATCTTCTTTTTTATGCCTAGCTAGGGGCGTTAAACGATAGCGCTAGTTGGGAGGCAACCCAATTTTTCTTTATGTTTTTTGTTTTTGCCCCTGTTTAGGAATAAATCTTGCATCTACCCTCTGTTTAGATGTTTTTTTATCTTTTAATTAGTGTTTGTGCCAAGTAGAACCTATAGGATAACCTACGATGATAGTTGATTTGATTCTGCTGAAAAATAGAAACTTTGTGCGCACGAATATAATTTTGTTAAATCACAGGAACGTGCTTTTGCGTTGATTCTTTTTGACACTGTTCAATAGACAAATTTTCCAAGACTTCCTATTTTGGTAGGAGTTTTAGAGTTCCAGAAGTGTGCGTTAGTTATAGATTGCTACAGACTGTTCTGTTTTTGACAGATTCTGTTTTTCGTGTGTTGTTTGCTTATTCCAATGCATCTATGGCTAGTAAATTAGTTTATGAACCATAAAGAAGTTGGAATACAGTAGGTTTAACACCAAAATAAATAAAGAATGAGTTCATTGGAGTACCTTATGTGGTGGTTTTGTTTTCTTTCACTAACGGAGCTTACAAGATTTCCTGTTGAGTTTTGTGTTGTGAAGTTTTCAAGTTTTGGGTAAAGCTTTTATGGACTATGGAATAAAGGGTGGCAAGAGCCTAAGCTTGGGTATGCCCATGGCACCCCAAGATATTCAAGAGTAGCCACAAGCCTAAGCTTGGGGATGCCCCGGGAAGGCATCCCCTCTTTCGTCTTCGTTCATTGGTAACTTTACTTGGAGCTATATTTTTATTCGCCACATGATATGTGTTTTGCTTGGAGCGTCGTGTATTATATTAGTATTTGCTTTTTAGTTTACCACAATCATGCTTGCTGTACACACCTTTTGGGAGAAGCCTATTTGATTAGAATTTGCTAGAACACTCTATGTGCTTCACTTATATCTTTTGAGCTTGATAGTTTTTGCTCTAGTGCTTCACTTATATCTTTTAGAGCACGGCGGTGGAATAATTTTGAAGAAATTGCTAGTCTCTCATGCTTCACTTGTATTATTTTGAGAGTCTTTTAGAACAGCATGGTATTTGCTATTCTCAAAAAGTTGGTCCTAGAATGATGAGCATCCAAGTTGGGTATAATAAAAACTATCATAGGAAGTGAATTAGATGCTATGATCAACTTGATACTTGATAATTGTTTTGAGATATGGAGGTAGTAATATTAGAGTTATGCTAGTTGGGGTGATTATGAAAAATACTTGTGTTAAGGGTTGTGATTCCCGTAGCGTGCACGTATGGTGAACCGCTTTGTGATGAAGTTGGAGCACAATTTTATTTATTGATTGTCTTCCTTATGAGTGGCGGTCGGGGATGAGCGATGGTCTTTTCCTACCAATCTATCCCCCTAGGAGCATGCGCGTAGTGATTTGCTTTTTGATGACTTCTAAATTTTTGCAATAAGTATATGAGTTCTTTTGATTAATGTTGAGTCCATGGATTATACGCACCCTTTCACCCTTCCACCATTGCTAGCCTCTTTGCCGCGCAATTCTCGCCGGTGTCATACACCCACCATACTCCTTCCTCAAAACAGCCACCATACCTACCTATTATGGCATTTCCATAGCCATTCCAAGATATATTGCCATGCAACTTTCCACCATTCCGTTCATATGACACACATTACTTTTGTCATATTGCTCTTTGCATGATCATGCAGTTGACATCGTATTTGTGGCAAGGCCACCTTCATAATTTTCATACATGTCGCTCTTGATTCATTGCATATCCTGGTACACCACCGGAGGCATTCATATAGAGTCATATTTTGTTCTAGCTTTGAGTTGTAAATCCATACAAGTGTGATGATCTTCATTATTAGAGCATTGTCCTAGCGAGGAAAGGATGACGAAGGCTATGATTCCCCCACAAGTCGGGATGAGACTTCAGACTTTACAAAAAGAAAAAAAAGAAAAAATAGAGAAAGGCCAAAAAAAAGAAGGCCAAAGAAAAAATAGAAAAAAAGGAAGAGAAAAAGAAAAAGAAAAAATGATAGAAAAAGAGAGAAGGGACAATGCTACTACCTCTTTTTCCACACTTGTGCTTCAAAATAGCATCATGATCTTCATGATAGAGAGTCTCATATGTTGTCACTTTCATATACTAGTGGGAATTTTTCATTATAGAACTTGGCTTGTATATTCCAATGATGGGCTTCCTCAAAAGTGCCCTAGGTCTTCGTGAGCAAGCGAGTTGGATGCACACCCACTTAGTTTCTTTTGTTGAGTTTTCATATATTTATAGCTCTAGTGCATCCGTTGCATGGCAATCCCTACTCACTCACATTGATATCTATTAATGGACATCTCGATAGCCCGTTGATACACCTAGTTGATGTGAGACTATCTTCTCCTTTTTGTCTTCTCCACAACCACCGTTCTATTCCACATATAGTGCTATGTCCATGGCTCACGCTCATGTATTGCGTGAAAGTTGAAAGAGTTTGAGATTATTAAAGTATGAAACAATTGCTTGGCTTGTCATCGGGGTTGTGCATGATTAAATACTTTGTGTGATGAAGATAGAGCAACAACCAGACTATATGATTTTGTAGGGATAACTTACTTTGGCCATGTTATTTTGAGAAGACATGATTACCTTGATTAGTATGCTTGAAGTATTACTATTTCTATGTCAATATGAACTTTTATTTTGTATTCATTTGGATCTGAACATTCATGCCACAATGAAAGAAAATTACATTATGAATTATGCTAGGTAGCATTCCACATCAAAAATTCTCTTTTTATCATTTACCTACTCGAGGACGAGCAGGAATTAAGCTTGGGGATGCTTGATACGTCTCCAACATATCGATAATTTTTGATTGTTCCATGCTATTATATTACCCCTTTTGGATGTTTATGGGCTTTATTCTACACATTTATATCATTTTTGGGACTAACCTACTAACCGGAGGCCCAACCCATATTGCTGTTTTTTGCCTATTTCAGTATTTCGAAGAAAAGGAATATCAAACGGAGTCCAAACGGAATGAAACCTTCGGGAGAGTTATTTTCGGAACAAATCTGATCCGGAGAGCCTGGAGTGCAAGTCAAGAAAACTCCAAGGGCCCCACGAGATAGGAGGGCGCGCCCCCTTGTAGGGCGCGCCCCCCTATCTCGTGGGCCCCTCGGGCGTCCACCGACGTACTTCTTCCTCCTATATATATCCACGGACCCCGAAAACATCCAGGAGCACCATGAAACACAATTTCCACCGCCGTAACCTTCTGTATCCGTGAGATCCCATCTTGGAGCCTTCGCTGGCACTCTGCCGGAGGGGGAATCAATCACGGAGGGCTTCTACATCAACACCATAGCCCCTCCAATGAGTTGTGAGTAGTTTACCACAGACCTACGGGTCCATAGTTATTAGCTAGATGGCTTCTTCTCTCTTTTTGGATCTCAATACAATGTTCTCCCCCTCTCTTGTGGAGATCTATTCGATGTAATCTCTTTTTGCGGTGTGTTTGTCGAGATTCGATGAATTGTGGGTTTATGATCAAGTTTATCTATGAATAATATTTGAATCTTCTCGGAATTCTTTTATGTATGATTGAGTTATCTTTGCAAGTCTCTTCGAATTATAAGTTTGGTTTGGCCTACTAGATTGATCTTTCTTGCCATGGGAGAAGTGTTTAGCTTTGGGTTCAATCTTGCAGTGATCTTACCCAGTGACAGGAAGGGTTGCAAGACACGTATTGTATTGTTGCCATCGAGGATAACAAGATGGGGTTTGTATCATATTGCATGTGTTTATCCCTCTACATCATGTCATCTTGCTTAAGGCGTTCTCTGTTGTTATGAGCTTAATACTCTAGATGCAGGCAGGAGTCGGTCGATGTGTGGAGTAATAGTAGTACATGCAGGTAGGAGTCGGTCTACTTGTTATGGACGTGATGCCTATATACATGATCATGCCTAGATAATCTCATAACTATGCGCTTTTCTATCAATTGCTCGACAGTAATTTGTTCACCCACCGTAATACTTATGCTATCTCGAGAGAAGCCTCTAGTGAAACCTATGGCCCCCGGGTCTATCTCTTATCATATTTGCTTTCAATCTACTTTTATTTGCATCTTTACTTTTTGCATCTATATCATAAAATACCAAAAATATTATTATCTATCTATCAGATCTCACTTTCGCGAGCGGCCGTGAAGGGATTAACAACCCCTTTATTGCGTTGGTTGCGAGTTCTCAGTTTGTTTGTGTAGGTGCGTGGGACTTTTGAGGAGCCTCTTACTGGATTGATACCTTGGTTCTCAAAACTGAGGGAAATACTTACGCTACACTTTGCTGCATGACCCTCTCCTCTTCGAGGAAAACCAACGCAAGCTCAAGACGTAGCAGCTAGCCGTTGGGCTCTGGTAAAAGAATCCCACACGTTAGACCTTTGTATCGAACGTTGCCTCCTCTAGCCAGGCCCTAGCCAGCAGGCTACATTGCCATGCATGCATGCACGGATGGCACACGCAAGAAAACAGCGCAGGCGTGTCCCCTTGACCCACGACGACACATACGCATGCAGGATGTCGCAGCATGGCAATTGATGCACGTGTTAGAAGAACGGGAAGGCGTGACACCTTGACCCGCGACTGCTGGCACAGACGCGTCACAACCTGGCTATTGATCCAGCGTTTGATGGCAGCCTTGGTTTCCCACACTCGTGTACACACTTCGATGGGCTCATTAATTCCACCCAGTGAAACCACTCAAAGAAATCAAAAACCACGTCGCACTTGGGCTATTTAAGCCACACATATCGTCTTCCTCTCCCTCCTCATCCATACCCCATCCTCTCCTCTCCCATCTGCCCTCCTTCTTCCTTCTTCTCCACAAATAAAACCCGATCGAGCCACCATGCAGTTCACCGGGGCTATCTACCGTGTGCCTCCCACCTTCCCCAAGAGGCTCTACCCTGTCGGAGTCCGGGTGGAGAACACCCTATGGGTGTGGGCGATCTCGAGGTGGAGGAGGGCAAGGGGGCTGACCGAGTTCTTCCTCTCCTCCGGCTACCGCCACCTCCCGAGGGGCTCTCTGGTCATGCTTTGAGTCGAAGAGGTCAGTAACAATGGCCATGCTATCGGGCTCATCGTGAGGTTCACCAACCTCTTCGACGCCTACTACCTCCCCGGCCGTGTTTTTTTGGTGTGTATGCAAGTTCATTGCATTCACCATGTACAACATCTTCACTGACTTTGGCAGCGCCTTCCCCACTAGTGAGCGCACGCACACCCTCCCGTACCCCACCGACGACGACGACTGAAGGAGTTGGCCATGGAGGAGTTGTCCTTGGAGCAAACAAGCAGGCCGGTGGTGTTTTATCTTATCTAAGGTGTCGTTTTATTATTGTCGTGTTGGGTTGAACTATGAACTTTCTATATAAGTTGTAATGGTACTATGTATGTCGTGCTTGGGACCCGTTTATGCTACTATCTATCTATCTCATGCAATGCTACTACTTATGCTACTATGTTGTGATGTGTTCTATCTGTTTTTTCCTATCTAGTTGATATTGGTCAGTTGATATATATCGTGCTTGATGTTCTATCTAGTTGATCTATGTGTTACTAATAAAACGGGGTAGATTCCACTATGGACATGCAATTGTACGGATACCCAATTTGTTTTTGCAAAAAAACTATATCTTGGTGTGCTGCATGTGTGCATGCATGTATCTAGGCCCATATTTTGAGGTTTTAGTCGAAGCATTTTTTATAAACATGGGTGCCTCTATGCTACAAAACTGGGATGGTGCCCCTACGCGGGTGGGCTTGTCTCAATTTGGGCCTACTTATTTTCTCACGGCCCAACATCTTTTCGGCAGCAAGATTTGTTTTTCTGAATTTGGGGGTTGTGCACTCTGTTAACTGAAGTTATGCCTATCCGAAGTGGTTTGATCCTAGCAGAAAAATTGGATTGCACTAAACTCATCATCGAGTCTGACAGTATGTTGGCGTTGGAGAACATCTCTGATCCAAATGCCTATATGGAAACTGATGTTCCAATCAATGCAGAGTGTTCTATCATGGCCATGGAGTTTGCTAGTATTGATTTTGTCCACTACAGCAGAGAAGCAAATATGGTAGCAGAATGCTTGGCAAAACATTGTTTTAGAATTAATGAGTCTAAATCTTGGGAATCCAATGTCCCTGACTTTATTCTTCAACACTATGTAAACGACGGATGTTATGATAAAAAAAATACCGAAGAACAAGAACAAAGCATGGTCACTGAATATTTCTGCTTGGATTCAGTTACAAGAACTTGGCATGGCGCACATATCGCATCCTATGCCCTGACAGACCTAAATGCCCCCTCCAATGACAGATGAATAGCAAGTAAAACATAAACAGAGCAATGACACAACAATAAAACCCTCCTGCCATGTTATTTGCTTGTTTCTGCAAATTGATCATCTCCATTTGATTTTTCTTCATCTTCTTTAGTTCCTCGGTCAGTTGAGACTCCAAGTGCGGTTCAACATGGGTAGCATTGCGCGCATAGCTCGCCATCGACACGACTCTACCCGCCCCTCTGTCCGAGCTCTCCATCTGCGGCACCCCGCCCAAAAATTGAGCTTCCAGGTTGCGGCCCCGCTCGAATCAACATAGCCCTCGAAGTGAATCCTCTCAACATAATCATCCATCCACTCGAAATGTGTGCATTTCTTCAGGATCTGGAAACAACAACATGAACCCTAAATTCAAACTTCGAGGGGAAAAAACAAAATATGGAGAAATCAGAGCAAACGACAGTGAAAGTACGGGCTAAGAACTGAGATCTAACCTTGCCATCCCTTCTTGCCATTGATTTGCTCAAGCACTTCACAAATTCCCGCTCAAGATTTCCATTCTCATCCGTCCTACTGACCCACCGTTTCAGAGGCTCTGGGCGTGGGCATGACGGGCACCTTGTGAGCGGCACTGGACCATACTGACACTATTTTGAGTGCGTTCCAGAGGAGGTGGACATCTGGACTAGGTCGCCGGAGAAGAGAAAGAATGGGGAAAGGGGAAGTAATGGGCGGCGGCGGGCGGGCGGGCACGGGCGAAGAGGTGGGTCCCGACGGCGGGCGGACGGGCACGGGCGAAGAGGTGGGTCTCGCGCTTACTGGACAAGTGCTGGGTCCCGTGCTTACGTGGATAAGTTGTGGGTCCAGCCCATAACAGCTAATGAGGGCCTCAGTTTAGCTTAAGGGCCATGTCGTGTCTGGGCTATTTACTCGCTCAAAAGTGTCGCACCAAAGTCATTCCGTCGAACAACGTCTCACTCCTTCCAATTCCCACGAAAGATGTCGCACATGAGCTATTCGCCCTGCATTGATACCACCATAAGTAAACATGTTGTTACATCAATCTCAATATGTGGTGCGACTCACTATCCCGAAGGTGCTCATAGAAGTAGGTTATGTATGCGTGTGTTTATAGGGATGAATGTATCTGCGCATATATGAGGTTCTGGCATTGTACAATGTGAAGAATTTTTTTTGCCCTTTCAGTGGTTCAACTTTCTTCTCCACAAAGGCCTACGTGTGTCTGCCACATCCATGGAATCATGCTATAGTCAGAACTTAATACGTTGTACAATGTCGGCATATAGTTGTGATAGTCAAGAAGACCTTTTCTTTTCTTTCTTTTACTCCCTTTCAGCGGTTCATCTTTTTTCTCCACGAGGGCCTACGTGTATCTGCCACATCCGTGGAATCATGCTATAGTCGGAACTTAATGCCTTACAATGTTGCTAGATACAGTTGTAAACATGTGATGTGATAGTCAAGACGGCCGTATAATCGCACAGAGGTCAATTTTGCATCCCAGAGATGAACGACCGCACATACAGTAGAATGTACGTACGGAAATTTGAATGATTTGGAAATTGCTCGCCACACCTGCCGCGGATTGTACGTACGAAGATGGATTGGTCTATTCCGGTGATTATAATAATGCACGGGACGATAGCGAAAACCTTGTAGTACTAAGAACGAACCTAATTAGTTAGGCGTGGAAAAAACACAGCCGGCTCAATCAGGATTAGCTGAAAGTTCTGCTTAGCCGCAGCAGTAATCCTGCTTAGCTTCCACGAAAGGATGCTTATTTGCGCGGCTATTTTTTTTCGAGAAACGTTCGATCTATTCATCAACTGTCAAGGTAGTACAAAGAACACTAGAAGTAAAATTTACATCCAAGTCCGTAGACCACCTAGCGACGACTATAAGCACTGGAGCGAGCCGAAGGTGCACCGCCGTCATCGCCCCTCCCTCATTGGAGCCGGGCAAACATTGTTGTAGTAGACAGTCGGAAAGTCGTCGTGCTAAGGCCCCATAGGATCAGTGCACCGGAACAGCAACCGCCGTCAATGAAGAGAAGCATAGACCGAAAGGATCCAACCTACACACACACACACACGTAGACGAACGAAAACCGGATCCAGTCGGATCCACCGAAGATAAACGCCGACGGGATCCCACCAGATGCGCCGGAGACAAACCTCCACACGCCTTTCGACGATGCTTGAAACATCACCGGGATGGGGACTAGGCGGGGAGGACCTTATTCCATCTTCAAGAAGCCGCCGCCGCCTCATCTTCTTGAG
>NC_041389.1:606083353-606086753 GCF_002162155.2 Triticum dicoccoides
CAGGATCCACCATGTGCCTCTCCATGATCCAAGGACCATAGAAGATGAGGCGGACCGGTGGCGCCGGCAGAGGCAAGGAAAAACCCTAGATGGGAGTTCGCATGTGGGCAGGAGCGAAGGGTTATGCGTGCAAAAGGGCAGTTTCCATACTAACTTCCACTTGCGTGGCTAATTTAACTAGCTACACATATGCAGATGAGTATTCGCGCATCCATGTGGTACATGCAAAGAGGGTGGTCCGCGCATGTGTGCCGGCAGCAGATGTGGCCTCCGGGCCCACCTTTTGTATGTTGTCGTGTGACCTGCTCGAGCTGAGGAAGTGACGGTTTACCACGTGACACATGTGGTACGCAATCCAAACAATTCAAAAAAAATTTGCGAGGTCTGTTTCTGTTTTCTCCCGGAATGCGTTGCGTCGTCCCTTTCTTTCTTGGCGTTCCAACTTTCTTCTTCCCTAAAAAAGGAGCTCCAACAACTTCAACCTATTTTTAACCGAAAACCATAGAACAATCATTTTACGATAAATATATTAATAATCAAATAAAGAAAAAACAAAGTCCAAGTATATTACAGAGTCAACCAATTCTAGCTCTAGGGAAACCTATCATTACATATCAGTTGAGGTTTTCTTCAGTCCAACTTATTAACAAATTTGAGTATTTACTTTTCATCATGTGCTTGATGAGTAGCAAATCTGCCTTGAGAGAGCCTTTCCAAGTGTTGATGGACTACAGTTGAACTTTGAAAAGCTTATTGTTTTTTTGCATCCAAAGTTGCCAGCATCCCATGATTATAATTTCCATAGCAATGGGTCCTGAGAGAGTTGGAAGTAGGAAGGTGATTTCATTGCAGATATCCCTTTGTTTCTTATAGGAGCAATGCTATCCCAGCAATTTAGAGCAAAAGGACAATCCCACAACAAATGAATGGAAGTTTCCTTAGTCCCCTAACCACATAATTCACAATTATAAGAAGGAAGATGGAAAGATTTCCTTTGCAACAGGTTCCTTGTGTTGTTTCTATCATGTAACAATAGCCAGAAGAAAATCTTGTATCTTAGTATGGCACAGTTCTTCCAAAGCTTTTTGAAGATTTGAGCAGAGTCTTGAACTGTGGTTATTTTCTTATATATTTTCATTGGGAAAAGGAGTGGGCCCATGGGTAATTCCAAATATCATGGGCATTTGAGAATTGAATGGTTTGCAGCTGCTGAAAAGCTTCCAATGAAAGAGGGGATTGAAATAATGACAGTTGATCTAGTGCTTGGATGAATTGCTTGATAGCCATGTTCTGCATGCTGCAATAAGAGTATAACTGAGGTGCCTGTGTGTGGAGGGGCCCATGTCCCCAATCATCCTGCCAAAACCTCACTGTGCCTCCTTTTCTAACAGTACTCTTGGCCACAACTTTGAAATCTGGGATTGATTTGTATATGCTTTTCCACCAGAAGGAACCCACATTTTTATCATCCAGAAAACCATCTAAATAGTAGGCTTGCTTGATCAGAGAGACCGATGGTAAATTTTCCCCATTGAAGAATTTATGCAGATTTTTCATAAGTAAACATTTGTTGTGCATAGCCAAATCCAAAATTCCCAGGCCTCCTTGATTTTTGGGGTAGGCAGAGTTCCAAGCAATGAGAGTTGTACCTCTATCTTCCAGGCCATATTTTCTCCAAAAGCAATGTATGAGATATTTATTGTTTTGCTCAATGATTCCAACAGGGAGAGTAAGGCGCTCATGTAGAAGATTTGCAAATTGGTGAAAACAGGCTTGATGAGAGTTAACTTAACTCCATAAGAGTGGAAGATTGAACATCCATTAAGTATTCTCTCAATCCTTTGAATAACAGGGCAAAAGTCTTCCAATTTTGGCTTGGTTAAGCTCAAGCAAAGCCCAAGATAGGTAAAAGGGAGAGATCCAATCTTGCAACCCAGTCTTGAGGCTACAACTTCCAAGTGATTATCAGGAGTGTTGACGGGGGACCATAACTAATTTTTCATAATTAATTCTTAGCCCACTATACACAGTGAAGTGCATAAGAATATTCTTCAGTTGCTCAAGTTGTTGCTCACAAGCAGGGATTATCATAACAGTGTCATCATCATATTGAATAACACGGAAACCATAGTTGGGTCGGATTGCAGTGGGTGTTCTGGTGAGATTTTGGGCCATGGCTTCATTTAGCATTGTTTGTAGCACATCAGTAGAAATAACAAACATCAGAGGTGAAAGAGAGTCTCCTTGTCTAACTCCTTCTTTTTACAAAGAAACTGTTTTCCATGTACACCATTTAAAATAACCGAGGAGAAACCTGCCTGAAAAATCATTTTTATCCAGGAGAGGCATCTTGGTCCAAAACCCTTAGCAGCAAGAATATCTAGAATTGTTTGATGTTCAATCATATCAAAAGCTTTTTCAAAATCCAATTTTAGGATGATAAGTTCTTCCCTTGATTGGTTACATTGATGAATGAACTCATAAGACCAAGCAAGACAGTCCAGAATGGATTTATTCTTGAGGAAACCATATTGATTAACATGTACCGTTCTGCAGTCTATTGTCTAGGAGCGTGGTGATAATCTTGATTGAACAATTCAGTAATGAGATGGGCCTGTAATCATTTGCTATTGCAGGTGAATACTTTTTAGGAATGACACTACTTGGGAAAACGTTATACACAGAACTTTAGCAGTAGCGCTTGTTAAAAAAGCTCGCTACTGCTAGACAGCAGTAGCGCATGCCAAATAAGCGCGCTGCAGATGCATATATAGCAGTAGCGCGTCTCGCTGAAAACTCGCTACTACTAAAATTTCGACCACTAAGCCGATGGGCTACACATAGTAGTAGCGATCTTTTAGAAACCGCGCTGCCGCTAATATTCTTATAGCAGCGCGTTTACGTGTAAAGCGCTACTGCTAACGAAAATAAAATAAAATGAAAAACAAATAGAAAAGTAAATGAAAATGAAAGAAATAGAAAAAGGAGAAAAGAAAAATATATAATGTAAAGAAAAATAAATGAAAAAGGGAAAAAAAGGTGAAGGAATAGCAGTAGCGCGTTTGCGAAAACGCGCTATAGCTAACTTAGCTATAGCGTGTTTTCCCTAATGCGCTACCGTTATTTTTGACTTAACCAAAAAACGGTTTCCCCCGGCCACCATTTCTCCCCCAAATCCCTCACCCCACTCTTTGCCGCCGTCTCCCCCACTTCGCCGTCGCCCCCACATTGCCGCCATCTCCTGCCGGCATCGACGCCGCGCTCATCCTCACCGCCGCCGCCTCTCGGGCCGCCCTCGACCTTTCCGCCGCCGCACTCGACCTCACCGCCCCCGAGCCCGCCGAGGAGCGCCGCCTCTCGATCCTGAGCCTGCCCTCGCCGCCCCTACCTCCGTCGCCAA
>NC_041389.1:606087300-606113012 GCF_002162155.2 Triticum dicoccoides
AGTAGATGTTAATTAGTACTAGGGTTCATACATAATTATTTTTAGTAGTAGTAGTAGATGTTAATTAGTAGTAGTGATGGTACTAGTTAACTAGGGCAGTATGGTTAATAGTTGATGTTTTTTAGTTAGGGTAATAATAGATGTTAAGTAGTAGATAATGTTGATGTTAATTAGTTCAGTAGGGTTTAGTTTTTGAATTGAGATTGTTTAACTAGATGTTAATTAGGGTAGTAGGGTTTACTTTAGAGTAAAGTAATTTAGTTCAGTAGTTAACTAAATATAATCTATATTTGGGTTTTGAATTGAGTTTGAGAGAGCATGAGATTTGTGTAGATTTTCTTGTAGTGTCAAACGCTAGGACATGCAAATTTGAAGTGGCCAGGATATATGCAAATTCCTCAATTGTGTTTGCACATGCATGTTTCGATTGTGCCCAAGTGGACTTTTGTTGTTTCCAGGGAATGAAGCCGAGTGGCCTATGTTTTGCCGAAATGTTGATTCATTTCCGTTCCGGCAAATTTCAGGTTCTCGATTTGTCCACTTTTTAGCAAAGGTCATGCCGAAATTTTCTGTGAATTTCGGCATGACTTGTGCTACAAACTAGGACATATCGAGTGCCCGGGATTTGCCGCACCAGGAAGGAGTCAACGTTCCTGCAAAACAATAGGCATTTTTATGTCATTATTCATTTTATTAGGTCTAGAATTAATTGAATAGATTTAATCGTAGGAAACATGACTAGCAACGATGAAGGACAGGGTTCTGGTGATTGCGACAACGTGTACCGGGCGGCAGACAAATTTTTGAGCCTTGCCGACGATCAACCGATGTTGTTGCTGGGCCCACCGGTGGCATCGGGGACTGAGACCGACACGCAGACTGGTGCTGAGACTGAGACCGACGCTGAGACTCAGACCGGCATCGAGACCGGCGCTGACACTGAGACCGGTGCTGCCTCGGGGAGCGGAGCCGGTGTAGAACCGAAAGCCAAGAGGCAACGACTTCCTAACAAACTCAGGACTACTAGACTGGTGGTCACGAAGGTGGACGACGACAATTTTGAGCCAAACGCATCGGAGGAAGCGCGCGCGTGCTATGGCAATCAAATAGGCTCCATCGTACGGACAACCGCCACCATCAACGATGAAAAACTACAGAAGATAGATAATATGAGGCCCTCCCTCCTAAAGAAGTTTCACCAGATATTCTTGTCCCGGGCCGAACTGAAAAGGATTATGAAGATCTAGATAAGGACCCGACAATGAAGAAGATAAACAAACACGCCATGACCAAGTTTAGCGACGCGTTGGCCGCCTGGAAAATAAGGGTGAAAGCAAGGATCATCGACAAGAAGGAACCCTACTCTGAGATTGTAAAGGATAATCCAACAATCACGAAAGAGCAGTTTCAAATATTCTAGGCGGCTTGCGAGGCCGAAGCTGCCAAAAAAGAGTCTAAGTACATAAAGGGGCTTCAAGAGAGGAACATTGGGAGCCACCACCTCGGAAGCCGTGCTTACGGTGGGAAGAGGTCCAAATGGGCCAAGGAGGACGCGGAAGCCGCACGTCCGGGCATCCCAGACCCCTTGGCGGAGTTCACCGTCCCGCAGGAGCGTGATGTCCTCAGGGCCCGACACCGTTGGGACCCAGTGAAGAAGGTTTACGAGACAAACGCGGTCACGACGGAGTTCATTAGACTGCTGGTAATTTTAGTTTATGATCAATTCGACTGCACACATTAGTCATATTTGTAAATGATCCTCGTGCCTTTTGTAGAGAGAGCAGCACAGGATTGCGGCCGAAAGCGACTCGCCGTCTGAGGCATTGGCGAGGCCCAAGTGGGACACTCCATTCAACCGGGCGTTAAACATATTGAAACGACTCCCGGTGGAGACTCGACCGTCATATGGACGCGTGCATGGTGTTGGAGGCGGCACCACATGGAAGAAGTACTACCTTGAGACTACGGAGGAGAGAAAGGAAAGACGGAGGTTAGCTGAAAAAAAACATCGACAAGAAGGTTGAGATTGCGGTTGAGAAGAAATCATCTCAGACCGTCGCAACAGCGGTAGCTGCCGCAAAACAGGTGATTGTAGATATGTCTACTTCCTTGGTTCCGGCCATTTTCAATTGGACCAGGCAAAATCCAGAAAAAAATGCAGTGGACTTTCCCCTTGCCGACTTCTTGGGGAGCAGCTCGACTAGCGTTGCACTAGCACCTGCTCCCGCACCGGCTCCCGAACCTGCTCCCGCACCGGCTCCCGCACCTACTCCCGCACCTGCTCCTGCACCTGCTCCCGTACCGGCTCCGGCACCGGACGTGCTCCGCGGTGCTTTGTCTTTGGCTGAGCTCGACGTCCTCACGGTATCTGTCACACCGGCCCCCTTCAATAAATGTATAATCTCCCGTTTTCATTGCCTTTCGGATGTCTCATGCCGCAGACTTTTCTTTGCAGGCCGACGAAACCCCATGCACCATATTGTACACCATCGACGACCAGAAGGTGGACATGGGGAAGGCAACGATAATGGAGCCGAAGGAACCATTGTTCCACAGCCGGCCGATCCCCCGGAACGTCTTCAAGGTTTCCGTTGCCAGTTTCAAACTGGGCCACGAGAATTTGCCTCCTCTGATACTAGTGGGGGATGACGACGAGACCTCGCGGCGGCTTGGTGATTGTTGTAATGGGTGGGTCCTGTTGTGGCCAAAGAGTCTGCTTCATCTGGATGCGGCTGGGAGCACACCCACAAGCACGCAGCCTCAGCAAGGTATGAATATCAACACCCCACCTACCCAATTAGCGTCAGGTGTCGGGTTGGGTGATAGCGGATGGGGTAAGGAAGAGGCTCCATTATTCGTTGATGACGCTACCATGGACGAGGATGAGGATGACGATGGCACTCAACAGTATGTCTATACTGGCGCCTAGTCAGGGTTTGAGCGTCATGAATCGGTGCCTGAATTGCCGTCTCCGGAGGCTGAACGTATTATGGACGACCTTCCGGTAGTAAAGAAGTCTAGGAAGAGAGCGATGAAAGGCAAAAGAGCTGATTCTATGATCCAGCCGCCTCAGCAGCCTCGGCTTCAGGACCATATAGATATCCCCGATGCGGATAAATGGCATATCCCCGGTCAACCAATCCTACCTGCAAGAGCGCTAGGGGCCAGATTCGGCGATCTAAGGAGACTTCATGACGATGTGCTACGGATAGAGAAATGCCTCATCGCCTCGAAAGATCCAGGATACCCACTCTACGTGGTTAATGTTCTGCGGCAATTGTTGTACGTCGACTGCTTCCCCGCGGATAAGTTCTTCCTTCGATTCGATTACATATTTGACATGTTTCACGTGAAGAAGCTGGATTTTACGTTTGTCCGCCTTTATGCCTTGCACATGAACTACATCATCGGGGTTGAGCAGATACCTCATATATGTGTTGCTGAACCGTACTACATGCACGAGGGCTTCTTGAGAGTCTGCGCAAAGCACCGTGAATACGTGAGGGAATACATCATCAGTTTCATGCTCACCAATAAGGACAAGGAGGCGATTCTCGTGCCTTATCATCCCGTGTAAGTCATCCGCGCAGATATCCTTCCTTCGATTTCAATCATTCATTTGCACGATGGAGGCTAATTAATTTGAGGTGTACTTATTTTGCGCAGTAGCGGGCACGCCGTCCTCATCATCCTCTACCCCTGATACTCTCACGCTCTTTACTTGGACTCGTCGAAGAACATTCACAAAAAGGATTACACCCACATTAAGGATGTTCTCGACAGTGATATGTTTTACTACCAAGCACGGGGTGGAGAGGTCAAGGACAAGAAGAGAAGGGGCGGCAGGCTCGCCTTCGGCCATAAGACCGACTTCTGCTGCATCCAGCAACCGAGTGATTCTCTTAATGATGGATTCTATGTCCTACACCACATGCTGGAGTAGAGACGGGATCACCAGAACCTTAGCATGTCACCTAGATCCGGCGATGCCCATATTCTGCAATGGGCAAAGAACGTAGGAGATATCGAGGATCATCGACTTCGAGCTGAGTTCTATAACATCCAGCGCGAACTTGCCCAAATCATCATGAAGGAGGTCGTCGGAAAAAAGGGATGTTCTACGAAGAAGGACAAATGTCGCGGGAAGACGTCCGAACATGGTAGCCTCTCAGCGTCTCGACATGAAGCCTTTCACTAAGCTCGGGGACTATCTCCCTGACATCGATGGATGGCACGACATGTTGGAGTGATTGTCGATATATGACAATGTGTCCGTTTAGTCCATACTTTCTGTATGACAAAACTTTGAGGTATGCACGGCGAAACTTTATTTTTGATGTAATTAAACCGTCCTCCTCCTCGACTAGCGAAGATCACTCTAGTTAGGGCATTTTGGGTACGATGAACTTTGTTATTTATGCTTATGATATGTTGTTTCTATTTTTGCCAAGTCTGTCTCTTTCTGTTGCTCAACTATATATGTTGCATATCATCGACTCATGTGACGATGCAGGTGCATAGATCATCGATGGCGAAGAAGTGCTATGCCAGGAGTATATATACGACGAGTGGCCGGAGTGTCAGACCCAGGTGTACCGGTTTCCGGTTTCCGAGTGACAGGCAGTAGTTAGTTTAGGTTCACGCTAATGCGAGAGAGGGATACGAACTCATGTACTGCATAGTTCCGCTCTCACTCGAAGTGATAATTCTTCTCGCATATATCATTGTTTAGATGGATGATGGTGTATTTGCAAGTAATCGAGACTTGCATCGCTATTTTCAAGATGATGACGAGAGACCACTTTGTGTTGGATGATGATTATGATGATGACATGATTTGATGAGACTAGTTGTATGTATATGCTATGATTACATTTGTATGTGTATGATATGCTAAAGATTATTGTATAAAGCCTATTCAAATACAAAACAAATATGAAAAAAAAACTAAAAAGAACCCCGCTTTACATTTTCTTACACTAACCTACTTTACTTTTGTTTCTCTACTCCACCAGTGTCCCCCAAAGGTTTTATTCTCCTCTTTTCTTGGCCGATCCATCTCCGTACGTACGATTGTTTCCAGTTGACATGCACAAACTGGGCACAACATCCTTTAAACCAAGTCAAAGAGTCTGAGAGAGTACAGTTGGTCCGTGCCTTAGCCCGGTGGTACTTAGCTCTTTGCACCATCGCATGCGTCATCACAAAGAAATTGCTAAGAAAGAAGTCGTCCAACCAAGATATCTCTTTGTGTCTCTACACTAGATCTCGATCTTTACCCTTGAAGACAACAAAATCGAATACGCTCCAAATATTCCTTTCTCTCTGTGTAGGGACTCAGTCAAGGGCTATGTAGGAGTATGTATGAGCTCATGCCCTTTGATTTATTAGTTTCTCTTCTATAACCTATGCTATGCACACGCGCGTGCGGCCGGCTACTGTTCTTGCATGCGATTAACCTATGCATGCTTTCCCATGCGCACAGACAAATGAACACTTATATTAACTCGTTATATACCTTCTTAGTCTAGTCATAGTGGGGGTATCATATACTAGTATCATGCATGTGATACTAGTGTATGATACTATATTTGTAGTGCATGGTATCATAGATTAGTATCATATTTATTGTCTTACATGACACATACTTCCTCCTTTCCCGTTTATAGGGCTCGTCTCAAAAAAATCTGTTTTTCCGTTTTATAAGTCTCAATTCTACTATACTCCCTCCTTTCCGGTTTATATGGCTTAATTTGAAAATCTCTTCAGCCAAAGTAGATGATGAATGGTGGAATTAATTTCGTAGTTTACAAAAGTAATTAATTAGTACTCTCGTTTTTCTTAAAAAGTTATGTATACCGATGCATTAATTACACCACATGCATGCAAGACCACAAAATGACCAAGAACTTCTACATGCATTGATGAGTTCTTTCTTCATCCTTGCATGCAGTGATTTAATACTCCTTGAAATTTGAACATGTGATGGTAAGTACTCCCTCCTTTCTGGTTTATAGGGCTCGTCTATTTTTTTTTGTTTTTCCGTTTTATAAGTCTCAATTCTACTACTTACCATCACATGTTTAGATTTCAAGGAGTATTAAATCACTGCATGCAAGGATGAAGAAAGAACTCACAAATGCATGTAGAAATTCTTGGTCATTTAGAGGCCGTGCATGTATGTGGTGTAATTAATGCATCGGTATACATGACTTTTTGAGAAAAATGAGAGTACTAATTAAGTACTTTTGCAAACTACGAAATTAATTCCACCATTTATGATCTACCTTGGTTGAAGAGATTTTCAAATTAAGCCCTATAAACCGGAAATGAGGGAGTAGTAGTATAGAATTTATTATGATATGGTATCATAATATGATACTCAATCATTTCTTTCTTCATTTAATTCTATGCCATTTTATCAAAATTGCCTAATTGGCATGCATGATACTAGTTATGATACCCCCACTATGACCAGCCTTATGTACTACTTAGATTCTTAAAAATTTGCTCCATTAAAGATGACGAAACCTAGCTGAACCCCTATATTTAACTCTATTTTTTTGACAAACTAATCTAGCCTTTGTTACATACATTTTAAATAATTGCATGATATATCATCAATCAATCGAATGATTTAAATTCAACACACGCAATAAATCAACCATAAACATGCATATAGTTCATCTAATCGAGCAATCTAGATTAAAACATGCATAGAGTTCATCCAAAAGATACCACATTGATCAAGTTTGATCCAAAATCATTCCAACATAGCATGTCGTGTGTCATGGATCGAGCCCTACCACAGACATGCTTCGTGCTCATCAACTCAAGAATTTCATGCTCATCACATTCAAAGAAAACATCACCTCCATGGACACCACCACCATCACCCTCATGGCCACCATCGATCATCACCAAACGGGAGACGTCCAACTGGGCTATGATCTCGGAACGAGTGAGCTCCCAATACTTTCTTACCATGGCATCCGTCGTGCTTGGGTCCATGAACATGATAACCCTCTCTTTGGGTGATTCATCGCCTCGATCGGCTTCGCGGCCCGTTTGTCGTTGGCCGGAACAAGGGGAGGGTGACATCCCATCATCGCGGCCATTGCGTTCTTGTCATCTGTCTTCTTGTCGGTCTTTCTTGACGACATGGTGGTCCGCACCATTTTTTTTACCCCAACCTCTCCCTTGGCGCGGGCGGCAGCAGAGGGGTCGATTCCGACAGTATCGCGGTCGGTGTGGTAGCGGAGGAGCCTTCCAGGTGGCAGTGACAGGAAATGGTGACGGCTCGGGTGGGAGGAGGGCCCGAAATTATCCTGAGAAGTGGCACCGGAAGAATAAAAATGAGAGAGTTGGGCTGCCTTTTGGGGGTAACTTCTTAAAATTTTACTCTCTAACAGTTAAGAGTTCGGCTAGGTGCGGCAAGCTCAAATTTACTCCTCTAAAGATTTTTATAAGGGATCGGGCTATAAATGTTATTAGAGGGTACACATGCAAGTACAGTAAACGAGAAGCTGCTGTGAAGAAGATTCGTCAAGATCGACTGTGGCGAGAGAAGTCAGACCAAGCGACTTAGACTGGAATTATGTCACCTCTTTAACTTCTTGCCGAGCCCTCGCCTCGGAAGCTTTCACCTTCATCTATACTTAACTCCAAGGCCACCAAGAGCTTCCTATCCTATATATACAACGCATATGCGCAACACAAGGAAGAAGAATCATTCAAGTGTAGAACAAGGCAGAGTAGAAACAGCAGCAAGCTAGACGTATAAACAAGAACAAAGGCAAGATCGCAGGAGAAGCTTTGCTAGATAGCTAGCTGAGATTGATATATGATGGTGGGCAAGGCGGAGATGAGCGCCATGGAGATGGAGAAGGTGATGAGCGACGGAGAGGTGGTGCTCGGCGGCGCCGGCGAGGAGGAGGACGACGTGGTGCTGCCGGGGTACCGGTTCCACCCCACCGACGAGGAGCTCGTCACCTTCTACCTCCGGCGCAAGGTGGCCAAGAAGTCGCTCCGCATCGAGGTCATCCGGGAGATGGACATCTACAAGCATGACCCATGGGATCTCCCCAGTAAGTACCGTGTTCATTTGCATCATGCCCTGAATGTTAATTGCTCTTGCTGCTCATAATTATACTGACTGCAGTTTCACTAGTTTTCAACTTTTCATACACAAATCAACTCGTGGCTTCAAAAACATTGGCTGTCCGGAGCAAGAATTTTATCTGACAGAGTGTAATCAACGCAGAGGCGAGCACGGTTGGTGGGGAGAAAGAGTGGTACTTCTTCTGCCTCAGAGGAAGGAAGTACCGGAACAGCATCCGGCCCAACCGGGTGACCGGCTCCGGCTTCTGGAAGGCCACCGGCATCGACCGGCCCATCTACTCTGCCACCAGCGGCGGCTCGGGCTCGGGCTCCGGCGTGTCGATCGGGCTGAAGAAGTCGCTCGTCTACTACCGTGGCAGCGCTGGCAAGGGCACCAAGACCGACTGGATGATGCACGAGTTCCGCCTCCCGCCGGCCGCCGCGGCGGCCACCAACGCCTCCCCGAGCATGCAGGAAGCCGTAAGTGATCCACGCCTGCATTCCATTTCCACACAGAGTCACGGTCCGTGGCACGTGTGATGTGGTGCAGTGTGAATGGTGAATGTAACATTGACCCTCTGACGTGTGACCGGAAAATGCAGGAGGTGTGGACCATCTGCAGGATCTTCAGGAGGACCATCACCTACCGGAAGCAGCAGACGTGGAGGCCGGCACCGGCGCCATCCACCACCATCACCGCGGCCGACTCGAGCTCCAACACGGGGAGCTTCGAGTCGTCGGAGGGCGGCGACGAGTACATGAACTGCCTGCAGGCTCCAGCAGCCGCCGCTCCATACATCTCCCAGCACCAGCACCCGCAGCAGTACGTCAGTCAGACGGGCACGGTGGACAGCGGCAATTTCTTCTACAGGGATACCATGCACAACCAACAGTTCCAGGAGCAATGGAACTCTCCGCCTGCCGCGCCGGAGCCGGAGCAGAAACCACTGAACCCATTATCGGCGGCCGACTCCTTCCACCAGAATGAACATAACCTCACCGTCGCCCCCAACGATTTCCACAAGGTCGAGGCCCTCGACGGGTATTTGGAGGAGATCGCGAGGATGATGGAGGTGACTGATCCGGCAGGGTTTTACGACTACAGATCATACGGTTCATCAGCAGGAAACAGAGGGCCGAGCTTCGTGCGCACCCTCCACTCTTCGGCCCCGTAGGCTCCCGCGAGTTCACCGACGGTCCGGTCCGGCCCCCTCGCTCGCCTCCGTCGCCGGCGGCTTCGGTAACACCATGGTTCGCCCTCCTTACCACACCGGCCGTTCTCTCGCGTCGTTCTACAGAAGTTCAGTATCGATGATCTTCAGGGAAGCTGAAAGGTGGCGGGACAGCGACAGTGTGGAAGCTTCCTGCCGATCCGTCTGCCCAATTCGGGACGTGGTTTACTGTTCCGACGTCGACCGGGTAGTACTTGGCTGCTACCCTCTGGTGCCTAGTGGGTTAGTTGAGTCGGTACATCGGAAGGTCTTGAAGTGGGGTCCCGGCGGCGAGTGTGGTCTCGGGTGGTCCGGTGAGCAGCAGCAGTCACTCACTGCGGCTGCCGTAATCCCCTGCATGCGCCGCCCTGGTCCAGGCGAACAGTATACAAGACACCGATGGCAGTCTTGCCGGGCTAGGCTCATGTATCTGACATGAATTGAGGAACTTGTGGTTGAACTAAATGATTTGATTGGGTCCATCTTGTCCTTGTGAACATGTATCTTTGATAGTGTCACCGAAATCCTAATCCTGTGTGCAATTGAAATGATGTTGGATAGTTTTTTGAGTTAGGGAAAGTATAATAAGGGGCTCCCCAAAACCTATATTTGAGGAGAAAAACTAGGAGTTAAAGGCATTTCTAACTGATCCCCGATCCGGTGTTATAAAGGAGTAAAAATTCGGTTTTACTCGTCTAACTGGCACCTAGCCGATCCCCTAAACCGAATAGTGAAGGATAATTTATCCTCCGCCACTTATCCCACCCTTATATTTACTCGGCTGCTACCGTTTGAAGGAAAAAAATCCCCTCCCCTCCGGTGCCCCACCCACCACACTCCCATGCCGCATCTACGTCGGCACCATCCTCCCCCCTCGCCGGCCACCACCCGCCAACAGGGACGACGCTCCGTAGGCCCAGCGGCTGTTGTTGCCCACCCGGATTTGTGCCTCTTCGCGCCGTCGCCGCCACATAATCGGGAGATCTGCTGCTACCGCCACCCGCCGCCATGGCCCGATTTAACGCTTCCGTCCGCCGGCGACGACGCCTTTGTCATGGATTGGCCGTGTACCGAATCGCACAGCCCCAACTATGCCTCTACGCCGCATGCAGGTATGGTGTCCGCCTCTAGCCGCTCGGATCTCACTCATCGAAGGTTCGCTGGGAAAGACATGCCCGGCCGTCGGTTGGCCTCGGCACTGGCCCTGTAGCTCGTCGGCTCCCCATTGCTGGTTTTTAAGTGCGACGACTGCCTGCGACAGGTGGTGCACCGCGTTTCCACCACGCCAGAACACCCCGGATGATATTCTTCAAGTGCAAAAAAGATGGCATGAGTGCTTCTTTTGATTCGGTTGTTTATCATATTTGGCGCCGTTTCATTGTTTCCTTAAATTTGTGAGTAGGATGGATGCAAGTTTTAGTACCGGGAAGAAGCTTACATCGATCTATTGATAGCGAGAAATTTGATAAATGTTCGCACATTTCTCTATAGAGTAGAGACTAGAGATGAGACTAGATGCGACTCAATATCGAATAAGTCGGAACTGAAGTCGAAAGAAGTGTGCAAGCTCGAGAAGCCAATAGAAAAAAATAAACAATGAAGACATCGAGAAAATATTAATCCAACTAGTGGGAGCAATTATGGAAGTTGGATATATATTAAAGTGTCTAACTGTAGTTCTTATTTTCTTTGGTTTCGTTCTCGTAGCGAAGAATTGGTAAAATATGTGCTCCAATGTATCAAAATGTTGTTCAATGAAATAAAGATGCAATGGAATTTGTTTTGGTGGCCAAAAATTAATTTTATTTACTCCGTTATATTTATAGGACCAGCTAGGTCCGGCCAAAACTTAGTGGAGTAAATATACTCCACAAAAGATTTACTCAGTTGGATCCTCCTTTATTTATAGGGGATCGGTTAGAGTTGGCCTAAGCATTAGCTAGCGGACCCCCTAAAACCAACTTTACTACGATTATAAGTTCGGCTCCCTAAAAACCATCCCCCAAATAACTTTATATGGTCCAACTAGCAACCCTGGACTATCCCTTGTTGATTCAAAGAGCGTGCTGCACATGAACAAGATAATGGAGCCCCAGAAAAGAGTAATCGTAGCCATTATCCTGATGGTGGCGGCAACCATTACATCACCTCCAAGATAAATGAGGCCAAGGACATGCTCATAGGATGGAAAATCCAGGTCCAATTTTTAGCATGTGCAAATCTAGATGAACTTATTTTGCATTGATTGCGATGATGTAGTGATTCGCTTTCCATTGGCACTATTAGCATTGTTGAGCTGATACCGTACATCAGAGAAAAGATACAACTTATGGACCCGAGTAATTATGTTGCCCAGTTATTATGCTACTCTATATCGTACCGCATTGTATGTCATAAGAATGATACTCTTGCGTATATGATCAGATCAAGCGGTGATGTACCCTTTAGGCGGTATTGATCGGCCCCCATCTTATGTCATGCCAACATATTCTATCCCGTTTGGATTGCATTAACCCGACACAGGGATGAAGTGCACTTCACTAGAATCTTACTACAAATATGTCCTTCAGTGTGGACTCTATGTACCATGTACTCTCACACTCAGAGATTCCAACAGACAATAAAAAAAAATTGGAAATCAAAGATACCACTAAAAGTTAAAATTTTCATGTGGCATAATTCAAGGGGGCTGCGCTAACTAAAGACAACCATGTTCGCTACAACTGGAAAGAAAGCAAGAAGTGTAGTGTTTGTACTTTTTAGAAAGTAGGCCTAGGCCCAACATTAAATTAATGACACACTAATAAATAGGAAACGACAAAGATACAAGATATAAGATGCTCAAAGATGAACTTACAGGACACCAAACAAATAAGCAAATCTAAGAGAAAGCAAGACACACTTCTTGATCGTTGATGTCCTCATTCACCAATGCAAAAAAGGACCTCTAATGATTTTTTTGTCGAAAGAGCAAACTCCGGCAAAGGTGCGGATGTCGAGGAATCACCCTAATAATAGCTAGTTCACGAGAGCCTTAGCTCTGACAATCTGCAGATTTGGAGCATAACTCTAAATGTAGACACCGCGACATCATCCCATCGTTGACCGAAATCACCGGAGCATCACGCTGAGGCCGTGGAACGTCTAGGTTCAAATCGGACAGTTCAAAGACAGTCTTGCATGTCTATATAAGGTGAAAATTCACCAAGGAATTTTGCGGCAACCCTGTAGGGTTCCATTGTGAAGGGAAACTAAGGGGACCTGTCCCGCCGCTGGTGCGAATCAGGTGAAAGTTGAGCTGATTAATTAAATGTATTCTAGTTTATGCTGGTATAAGTGAAGAACTCTCTGATACCCCACAAGTGGTTTTGGATGGCAAATTGGAAATTATCCTCTCCTAGATGTCATATTTAGTTCTCATCTGATGTTATGACGTGCCTATGAGATGGCCCTAATCTGACTTCTACCAGATAAAATAAGGTCAGGCATTGTCAGACTTTCAACCAAACTCACCTTGAAGCTTCAAAATAAGCTCTCTTAGTAACTCCGAGTCTTACCTGGTGTGAACGAAGACATCAAGGCATCCCTCTAACAAGCCTTAGCTAACAACATTGGATCATGTCTAAGCTAGGTGATTATGAAGAACTTCATCTAAATTCACTGCGTGCCTGACAGACGACCACAAGAAGACTTCTGGGGAATAAGCAGACAATATACATCACCAGGGTTTACCTGTTACACAAACAACGGATGAAAAAGTTTTCCTATCACGCGAACTAAGGGCCATTTTGACCTAGGACTTTCTGAAAATCTTATTTCAGGTACTTCTGAGCACATCAAGGCAGGTCTGCAGATCAAGTATGGTACGGTGCGCTCAATCAGTCATTTTCTCAACAGCATCAATCACTAGAAGTCTAAAGAGAAGGCCGAAGGGAGGGGGTTGTTGGGATGGATGTGGGGTTTGCCATGTGGTGACACCCTAGGCGATGCTCTGGTAGGAGTACCCCACGTTAAATGAGTCAAGGCCGTGTAGCTTTTGTACTCACCATGATACAATTAAACAGCTCGAGTTCCAATGCAAGTTTGTGTTCTACGTGGTCAATACGTACCGGCCCACAAGTGTTGCCAATAGATATGATCATTGTCTTGAAGGAATACAAAATAATTTCAATGCGCTAATTAGGAAGGTTTTTTTACTTCAAAGATCATGTATTTGGGGCTTGTTGCTTACTGATTGATCTGTATGTCTGCTGAATGTTGTTATGCCAGCTAGTGAAAGCATAAAAAATTATGACAAGCAATGGTTTGTAGCATCGGAATATGTTTCAACTACACCCTTTTGGGCACGCGGAAAATTTGTTACCTTTTTATCCGAACTCCTGTTTGTGCAAATTGACAACACCAAGTTATGCCCAAAATTTTAACTCTTGTCATCAGTGTGGCGGAAAGAACACCTGTGATCGCAGGAAGTTTAAAATTTAGAGAACAATTCAATTTCATTGAAACAAGGAAAGATTCATGCAATTCATACCGTCTACTCCTTTTATTTGTGGGCACGCAGAAGAATTTATTACCCTATTATAGAAAATAAACAAAAGTCTTGAACAGTATGGCAACTATTTTTGTTGATCAATAAGTCGATGACTATACAAATGGTCCAGACCAATTCATAACTGACTAATAATTCATACAAGACCAGAAAGGCTTCCCAGGATTACCGGGGAATGCCAATTCAATACACAATGATGATTTAAATTGTTGCAGTGTCAAGCTACCATCGAAAGCATAGCATGGAGAGGAGCAGTGGACATTCATTGTCGAAAAGTCTGCATTGAATTTCTTTGCTGCAATCCACATCAAACATTTAAACTCCTTTAAACTTCATTGGAGATTTGTAGTGTTCTGTAAAAAGAAGCATATATACTGTAAGCTCATTAACTACTTGACCTCCCGTCTAGTTCGACCTAGACCATGGCCATCTATTCATCCATATTAATTCATATCATGGGAAAATCCCTCCTCCACTCTATCCCCTTTGGTGAGCCCGTACATTCACCTCCTCTCTGCCTACTGCTACGGGGGGCAATGGCGGGGAGGAGAATCCTACTGTCTCGGCTTTGTCTAGTAGATAGGTTGGTTTTTTTTTTCCTCATAGGGGTGTCGCTCGAATGGATGGCGATACTTCTTCTTTGAGTCAGTCTTCTGGGCTCTGAGCTCCCCAAGTTAGTCTGTCGTGACAGATTAGAAGAAGCTCTAACGTAGATTCCTGCCAGCTCCTCGGGGCGGCAAGGTTAGAATTTATGGCCAGGCGTAAGCGGCGGCAAGATTTGATGTCAGGTGTTCTGATCGATTCAAGGGTTCAACGGCGATGATTGCAGCTTCGGGGCGCTGGCCCTTAGGGGCACCTGCACGAAGATTTTCCGACTGTCATCCACAATGTGAGGCCATCATCAACCCTTGCCTATGAGGAACATAACATGCATGCATAACACGGCCGGCAGATGAGGATTTTAGCTTGAGCAGACATGAAAATAGTCACCTATAGTGCTAGTTATCTCACATTTCCCTTGGTTCCCCTGTAGCAGGATACTACTCATGGAAAGATACTGCCGGCCAACTTGAAAGGAACAAGTCTGATACTTAACCTCGAACGTGATGGTTGGAATGGATTGTGGCTGCTTGACCTCGTCGATTGTATCGAACGCTTCCTGGGTATCCTCTCTGTTCAGGACTAGGTACGATCGTTAGTTACATATACTGCATCACACTATGCTTATGTTGCTGCTATTAGTTTGCTTTAGTTCTTCTTCTAACCTAATAGTAGGATTTTGGTTGGAACCAAGAGAGAATAATCCTAAACGTTTCCATGTTATATAAGATGTAATATAACACTATTAGGGAAAACCTTATACACAGGACTTTAAAAGTAGCGTTGGTTAAAATGAGGTACTAGTTCTACATAGCAGTAGAGCGTGCGCGTGAATAGGACTAGCGCGTGCGCTGAACCGCACTACAGATACCTGTGTAGCAGTTGCGCTTCTGCTGAGAAAAACACTACTACTAAAATTCCCACTACTAAGCCGATAGGCTACGAATACTAGTAGCGACCTTGGGAAAACCGCGCTACCGCTAAGGCTATTGTAGAAGCGCGTTTTTCGCGAAAAGCGCTACTGCTAATGAAAATAAAATAAAATGAAAAACAAATAAAAAAGTAAATGAAAATGAAAGAAATATAAAAAGGAGAAAGGAAAAAAATAAAATGTAAAGAAAAATAAAAAAAGAAAAATAAAGGAGAAAGGCATAGCAATAGCGCGTTTTGTGAAAAATGCTATAGCTAACTTAGCCATAGCGCGTTTTTCCTACCAACGCTACCGCTACGTTTGACTTAACCCCTGCGCTGTTTTCCTCTCCTGGCCACCACTTCTCCGCCAAATCCCTCACCCCACTCTACCGCCATCTGCCCACTTCGTCGTTGCCCCACTTCGCCGCCGTCTCCTGCCGACGTCGACGCCCCCGGAGCCACCAGAGTCGCGCGCCATCAACGCCACCGGAGCCGCCCCCAACGCCATCGGAGCCGTGCGGCCTCGTCAATGCCATCGGAGCCACCCTCGCCGCCAGAAGAGTCACCCTCGACGCCCCTGCCTCCCTCGCCACCACTGCCTCCCTCGCCGTCACTAGAGACGCCCCTGCCTCCCTCTCCACCACCGGAGCCATCCTCTGTAAACCCCCACCCCTCCTCTCTCTCTCATGCATAGCACAAACATTGGACAAAGACATAGCTAGCTAGGTTAACTAGTTTAATTAGGTTAATTATTTAGGTTAGTGCAAAATTTTAGTTAGGGCTTTGACAGAGAACTAGTTAGGTTAACTAGTTTAATTAGGTTAATTATCTAGGTTAGTGCAAAAATTTAGTTAGGGCTTTGACAGAGAACTAGCTAGGTTAACTAGTTTAATTAGGTTAATTATCTAGGTAAACTAGGTTAACTAGCTAGGTTAATTAGGTTCATTATGTTCGTTAGGTTAACAAGCTAGGTTAACTAGGTTGGCTAGGTTATAGCAAAAATTTAGTTTATAGCATTAGGTTAGAAGGGTTATAGAAAATGGAGTTTCTTTGCAATTTAATTGGGTTCTGTCCTAGGAAGAGAAAGGGTTAGAGAAAATAATGTGTGTGTATGTGTGTGAGAGAGAGAGGAATAGATAGAACCGAATTTGGGTTCTGTCCTAGGCAGAGAAGTGTTTAGTGAGGTCATTTTGCAAAGGCATTTGATTTTTGAAAAGACAACTATTTTTCAAGGAAAAGAATTTGGGCAAGTTTTATTCTAAAGATGATCTCTTCTAGACTTTTAGCTTTAAACAAAAAACAAAATCATTTAGCTAAAAATAAAAAACAGTAGCTATGACATTTAGCTATAAACAAAAAACAAGATTGATGTTATACTCCCTCCATTTCATAATGTAGTGCCTATAGATTTGTGTAAAAGTCAAACTTTGCCAACTTTGATCAAGTGTATAGAGAAAATTGTCTACATCTACAATACCAAACATGTATATTCTGAAAATATAACTAACGATGTATCCAATGAGGTGCATTTGGTATTCTAGATATACCTACTTTTCTCTATATACATG
Organism: Triticum dicoccoides; assembly: GCF_002162155.2. Lineage (NCBI taxonomy): Eukaryota > Viridiplantae > Streptophyta > Magnoliopsida > Poales > Poaceae > Triticum > Triticum dicoccoides. Next base: position 606,104,241 of record NC_041389.1, read on the forward strand.
GTCAAAGTTTGTAATGTTTGACTTTTGTAAAAATCTATAGGCACTACATTATGGAACGGAGGGAGTATGATATATGCCATTGATGCTCATTTGCATATTCCATTATTATTGATTATATCTTTTCATTGAAGTGGTCATGTTATATGCAAATTCCTCAATAGTGTTTGCTCATGTTATATGCAACATTGAAGTCGTTCGACTGTGCCCAAGTGGCCATTTGTTGTTTCCAGGGAATGAAGACGAGTTGCCTATGTTTTGCCGGAATGTTGATTCATTTCTGTTCCAGCAATTTTCAGGTGCTCAATTTGTCCACTTTTTAGCAAAGGTCATGCCGAAATTTTCTGTGAATTTCAGCATGACTTGTGCTACAAACTAGGACATATCGAGTGCACGGGATTTGTGGCACCAAGAAGGAATCAACGTTCCTGCAAAACATAGGCCTTTTTATGTCAATATTCATTTTATTAGGTCTAGAATTAATTGACTAGATTTGATCGTATGAAACATGGCTAGCAACAATGAAGGACAGGGTTCTGGTGAATGCGACGTCTATGAGGCGGCAAACGCTTATTTGAACCTTCTCGAGGAGCAACAGTTGTTGTAGGGCCCACCTGTCACATCCGAGACCGACACTGAGACCGGCGCCAAGACTTGCGTTGAGACCCAGACCGACCGCGAGACCGGCGCCGAGACTGGCGTTGAGACCCGGAACGACACCGAGACTGGCAAAGCTGGTATAGAACCGAAACCGAAGAGGAGACGTCGATGCCCAAACCAGCTCCTCACTACTAGACTAGTGGTGACAGAGGTGGACGACGACAATTTTGAGCCAAAACAACCTGGGGAAGCGCGCTCATGCTACGACAATCAAATAGGTTGAATCGTATGGGCAACCGCCGCCATCAACGATGATAAACTAACAAAGATACCAAATATGAAGCAGTCCCTCCTAACTAAGCTGCACCAGATATTCTTGTTCCCGGGCCAGGATGAAATCAAATATACTGATCCAGAGAAAGACCCCGCAATGAAGAAGATAAACAAATGTGCCATGAGCAAGTTTAGCGATGCGTTGGCCGCCGGGAAAGTAAGGGTGAAAGCAAGGATCATCGACAAAAAGGAACCCTTCTCCGAGATTCTAAAGGATAATCCGACAATTACGGAGGAGCAGTTTGAAATATTCAAGACGGCTTGCGTTGACAAAGCTGCCAAAGAAAAGTTGAAGTACATGAAGGGGTTTCGAGAGAGGAACATTGGATGCCACCACCTTGGAAGTCGTGGTTACACAGGGAAGAGGTCCATATGGGCCAAGGAGGACGTGGAACACGAAAGTCTTGGCATCCCAGACCCCTTGGCGGAGTTCACCGTCCCGTAGGAGTGTGACGTCCTCAGGGCCCGGTACCGTTGGGACCCGGTGAAGAAGGTTTTCGAGACGAACGCGGTCATGACGGAGTTCATGAGACTGCTGGTAATTTTAGCTTCTAATCAATTTGACTGCACATTTAGTCATATTTGTAAATGATCCTTGTTCCTTTAGAGAGAGCAGCACATGATTGCGGCCGAAAGCAACTCGCCGTTTGAGGCGTTAGCGAGGCCCAAGTGGGACACCCCATTGAACCGGGCCTTGAACATATTGAAAAGACTCCCGGTGGACACTCGGCCATCGTATGGACGCGTGCACGGCATCGGAGATGGCGCCACGTGGAAGAAGTACTACCGTGAGACCATGCAGGAGAGAAAGGAAAGGTGGAGGTTAAATGAAGAAAACATCAAAAAGGTTGAGATTGCGGTTGAGAAGAAGTTTGCAGCTTCGTATGGTGTCTTGGTTCCAGCTATCTTCAATTGGAGCAGGCAAAATCCAAATAAAGAGGCAGCAAACTTTCCCTTTCCAACCTCTTTGGGAGCAGCTCGACTAGCGTTGCACCAGCACCTGCTCCTGCATCGGTTCCCGCACCTATTCCTGCATCGGCTCCCGCACCAGCTCCTGCACCGGCTCCCACACCTTCTCATAGCAGCCCGTCCTCTGTCTCAAACGTGCTCGGTGATGCTTCATCTTTGGCTGAGCTCGACGCCCTCACGGTACCTGTCACACCTGCCCTCTTCAATAAATGTATAATCTCCCGTTTCCGTTGGCTTCCGGATGTCTTATGTCGCAAACATGTCTTTGCAGGTCGACGTAACCCCATGCACCTTACTGTACGCCATCAGGGGCCTGAAGGTAGATGTGGGGCCGCCAACGATAATGCATCTGAAGGAACAATTGTTCCACAGCCGTCCGATCCCCTCTGACGTCTTCAAGGTTTCTGTGGCTAGTGTCAAACAGGGCCACGAGAATTTGGCTCCTCCGGTACTAGGGGGAGATGAGGACGATACCCCACGGCGGCTTGGCGATTGCAAGATGTGGGTCATGTTGTGGCCAAAGAGTCTGCTTCGTCTGGAGGCGCCTAGGAGCACACCCACGACCACGGAGCCTCCGCAAGGTATGAACATCAACACCCCACCTACCCAATTAGCCTCGCCTGTCGTGCCGGGTGATAGCAGACGGAGTGAGGAAGAGGCTCCATTAGTCGCTGATGATGTCGCCGCCGTCGAAGAAGCAATGCATGATATCGATGCCATGGATGAGGATGAGGATGAGGATGACACTCTACAATATCTCTATACTGGCGCCTCTGATGACGGAGGATTGATGGCTCAGCAGTATGAGTACTCAGGGTTTGAGCGTCACAAGCCGGTGCCTGAATTTCCGGAGGATGAACATATTATAGACAACCTTCCAGTAGGGAAGAAGCATAGGAAGAGATCGAGGATAGGCAAGAAAGCTCCTGATGTGATCCAGCCACCTCAGCAGCCTCGGTTCAAGACTGTATACCTATCCCCGGTGCGGCAAAATATCATTATCCCCGGTGATCCGATTCTACCTAAGAAAGCGGTAGAGGACATGTATGGCGATCTAAGGAGACTTCATGACCATCTGCTGCAGAGAGAGAAAAGCCCGATCGCCTCGGAACATCCAGGAATACCCACTCTATATGGTTAACGTGCCGCGACAAAGGTTGTACGTCGACAGATTCCCCGCAGAGAAGTTCTTCCTTCGATTCGATTACATCTTCGACATGTTTCACTTGAAAAAGCTGGATTTTATGTTTGTCCGCCTTTTTGCCTTGTACATGAACTACATCATCGGGATTGAGCAGATACGTCATATCTGTGTCGCTGACCCATACTTCATGTACGAGGCCTTCTTGGCAGTCTGCCTAGAGCACCATGAATACGCGAGGGACTACATCATCGATTTCATGGTTGCTAATAAGGACAAGGAGACGATTCTTGTGCCTTATCATCCCATGTAAGTCATCCACGCGGATATCCTTCCTTCGATTTCAATCATTCATTTGCACGATGGAGGCTAATTTGAGCTGTACTTATTTTGTGAGCGGCGGGCACGCCGTCCTCATCATCCTTTACCCCCGATTCTCCCACGCTCTTTACTTGGACTCGTCGAAGAACATGACCAAAAAGGATTACACCCACATCAAGTCTGTTCTCGACAGTTCTATCTTTATGTATGGAGTACCGAGTGGAGAGATCAAGACCAAAAAGACAAAGAACCGCAGGGCCACCTTCGGCCATAAGACCGACTTCTGTTGCATCCAGCAACCGAGTGGTACTCTTAGTGATGGATTCTATGTCCTCCACCACATGCTGGATTAAAAATGGGATCAGCAGAACCTTCGCATGTCACCTACATCCAGCGATGCCCATATTCTGCAATGGGCAAAGAACTTAGGAGATATCAAGGATCATCGACTTTGAGCTGAGTTCTATCACATCCAGCGTGAACTTGCCCAAATCATCATGAAGGAGGTCGTCGAAAAAACATGGATGTTTTACAAAGAAGGGCAAATGTCGCGGGAAGACGTCTGAACACGCGTATCAGCTCAGCGTCTCGACATGAAGCCTTTAACTAAGCTCGGGGACTATCTCCCTAACTTGGATGGATGGCACGACATGTTGGAGTGATTGACGATATATGACAATGTGTACATTTACTCCATATTTTCTCTATGACGAAACTTTGAGTTATGCACGAGAAAGTTTATTTGTGATGTAGTTAAACCGTCCTCCTCAACTAGCGAAGATCACTCTAGTTAGGGCATTTTGGGTACGATGAACTTTGTTATTTATGCTTATGATATGTTGCTTTTATTTTTGCCAAGTCTGTCTCTTTCTGTTGCTCAACTATATATGTTGCATATCATCGACTCATGTGATGATGCAGGTGCATAGATCATACTTGGCGAAGAAGTGCTACTCCAGGAGTATACAAGTAGTGGTCGTAGTGTCAGGCCCGGATGTACTGGTTTCCGAGCGACAACCACTAGTTAGTTTAGGTTCACGCTAGTCCGAGAGAGGGATACAAACCGACGCCTCAAGAAGTATTACATTATGTATGATGAGACATGTCATGTAACTTGTATAGATATATCATGATTATGATGTGACGACATGATTTGTGTTGGATGATATGATGAGAGTATTATGCGTATGATATGATGAGCATATTGCATGTTTATGATATGATTAGAATACTATATAAAACCTGTACAAAAACATCGCAAATGTGAAGCCAAAAAAAGATATGAGAAAATATAGTAGTAGCGCTCTTTAGAGCATCTCCAGCTGTTCGGCCCCCAGGGCGCTGAAAAAGAGTGGCTTGGGGGCGAACCGGCGCTAGATTGGCCCCGGGGGTTCATTTCTCCCCAGCCACGCCCCCAGGTGCCGCCCCAAGGCGCCAGACACGCGCCCCATATTCAAACTCGATCGTTCCCGCTCCAAGAAAAGCCACAAATCCAGCGATCATCGCAATAGTTCGGTGATTCGGTGCCACAGTTCGGCAACCAAATGAAAGGATAAGCAGTAGTTCGGCACACAAAAAAGGAAGGACGCGAAAGGAATGCATCAAACGTCTAGCTCGACCTCCGGCATCGTCGTTGGTGTACGCGGGCTGGGAGGAGTCGGCGCGGCTTCTGGACTGGTCGGCGCGGCTTCTGTGCTGTTGGGCATCGCGGAAACATCATCCGTCGGGCTGGGTGGCGGCGACAGCATTGGCGTCGCCGGTATCTGGTTCAGGATGAGGCCTTGCTCCGCCAAGAACCACGCCTTGAGCTACTCGTCGCCCCTCTGGATCATGTCGGCGCCGGCCCATCAAGAAAGCCAGGTCGTTGTTCCTCTTCTTCGCGGCGACGTTGGACCGGAGCAAGTCGAGTTTGACGGTGTTGTTCATCATCAAAGCAACCCACCTCGCCTCAGCTTTCTCTTCTTGCTGGGCGGCCCTGGTCTTGGCATCAGCGAGGCAGTTCTCGACGGACTCTTGCACGCGTGCGGTAGCCGACTCAGCGTGTTTCGCCTTCTTGGCCCCTTTGTTGCTGTCCGGGCGCCCGTCGGCCGCGCCCGGGGTTGGCACATCCGGCTTGTACGTCCCCTTGGCCTTGACGAGGGTGCGCCGGACAGCCGCCCACTTCTCGTACTTGTTGACCCGCTTGAATACGTGGAGGTACTTGAACTCTAGGTCGCAGTTATCATCACGGAACATGGCGAGCATGCGTAACAGCTACGCCGAGGAAAGAACATCAGTCGGTGCTAGCACGCGCATGGGCGCGCACATGCGACAACAATAGGGGTGAGGACGGCGCGCTATACCTGATCCTCGACAGTGGTGGCGCTCTCCGGGCGATCCACGACCTCCTCAATGATCCCATGCCATTTGTTGCATGCCGTTTGGATGAGCCCTCAATGGTTCACCATCGCCTTCGACCCACACTTCATGTGGACGCCTTTGAAGTAGGGGTCGACGAGCTTGCGCTTGTAGAACTCGGCCTTGATGCAGGCCCAATACGTCTCGATGTTTTGGTTCATGCCGGTGACCGGGTCGAGGCAGACGACCTTCCACGCTTCGGCGAGGCACTCCTCCTCCTTGGACGCCCACTTGATGCGCGACTTGCTGGTCTTGGCCACCTTCTTCTTCTTCTTGCCTTTCCTCGTTGGTGCCGGCTCCTCCTCCTCCTCTTCCTCCTCCTCCGGCTCTTCCTCTCCGTAATCGAGCTTGTCGTCCATGTCGCCGAAGTCAATTGAGTCGTCTTGGGTAGTGAACCCGCGGGAAGCGGCGGCAGCAGCCGAGCCAGCTGCGATGATGTCTTCCATGTCGGTCTCTGTCGCATCGGTGTCGCCAAGATGTGACGAGGAGGAGGCTTGCGAGTAGAGGACGCGGCGGAGAGGTGGCGTCGGTGAAGCTGCGTAGTACGGCGGCGAGTATGTGTATGGGGGGTACTGCACGCCGGCGAACGCGGGAGACGGTGTACGCTGGACCGTGTGCCCATGGGGGAAGGTGATGTTGGGGTTGAAACCACCATGGGCGTCGTCATCGGCATAGCCCAGCGACGATGTGCTCCATGGGTGTGGCAACGAGGAGAACCTGGCCGGAGAGCCAATGCTTTGCTGGCTCCAGGCCGCGTGCGGGCCGTGCCCACCTGGTGGATTCATCATAGCCGCGCGCGCCGCCTCGGCTTGTTCGGCAACCGCGCGCTCCACCTGCTCTACTGCCGCCTCGTGCGTCGCTCTCTCCCTGGCCTTCTTGGTCCTGTTGCGCCTATCAGCGGTGATGGCCTCCCGGCGCTGCACATACGCCTTCCAGTTGGCGTTGGTCATGCCCGGGGGCTTGGACAGCGGCACCCTCGGCTTCCTTTGCTTCGGTTGGACGGCGGTGGCGGCTGTGGGATCCGTCGCGGCTCGGGGCATCACGTACTTGTTGGAAATATGCCCTAGAGGCAATAATAAAATGATGATTATTATTATATTTCCTTGTTCATGATAATTGTCTATTATTCATGCTATAATTGTATTAACCGGAAACAGTGATACATGTGTGAATACATGGACCGCAACATGTCCCTAGTGAGCCTCTAGTTGACTAGCTCGTTGATCATTGACTATGGGCATTGGATGTCATTGATAACAAGATAACATCATTAGGAGAATGATGTGATGGACAAGACCAAATCCTAAGCATATCACAAGATCGTGTAGTCTGTTTGCTAAAGCTTTTCTAATGTCAAGTATCAGTTCCTTAGACCATGAGATTGTGTAACTCCCGGATACCGTAGGAGTGCTTTGGGTGTGTCAAACGTCACAAGTAACTGGGTGACTATAAAGGTGCACTACAGGTATCTTCGAAAGTGTCTGTTGGGTTGGGACGAATCGAGACTGGAATTTGTCACTCCGTATGACGGAGATGTATCTCTGGGCCCACTCGGTAATGCATCATCATAATAAGCTCAATGTGACTAAGTGGTTAGTCACGGGATCATGCATTATGTAACGAGTAAAGTGACTTGCCGGTAACGAGATTGAACGAGGTATTGGGATACCGACAATCGGATCTCGGGCAAGTAACATACCAATTGACAAAGGGAATTGTATATGGAATTACTTGAATCCTCGACATCATGGTTCATCGGATAAAATCATCATTGAACATGTGGGAGCCAACATGGGTATTCAGATCCCGCTGTTGTTTATTGGCCGGAGAGCTGTCTCGGTCATGTCTGCGTGATTCCCAAACCCGTAGGGTCTACACACTTAAGGTTCGATGACGCTAGGGTTATTAGGAAGACTTGTATGTGAGTACCAAATGTTGTTGGGAGACCCGAATGAGATCCCGGACATCAAGAGGAGTTCCGGAATGGTCCGGAGGTGAAGATTTATATATGGGAAGTTGTCATACGGTCACCGGAAAAGTTCAGGGGCATATCGGTATTGTACCGGGGCCACCGGAGGGGTTCCGGGGGTCCACCGGGAGGGGCCATGTCGTGGTGGGCGCACGACAGATGCCAAGGGATGACTAAAGAGAGAAGGAGGCTCGAGGGCGCTGGTGGGCTCCAGAGGCGAGGTTGGTATGCGCGGGCGCGGGACGTCGGACATACCCAGGTTCAGGGCTCTCCGGAGAGATAACATGTGGGGACCGGATTTCCGGGTATTAATTTCCATAAAATGGCCCTTGTGCTCACCAGCCTCAGGATTACTGTTAGCTGATGAGGCACCAACTTGATACAGAAATTCCAAGCAAAAATGCAAAATATGTAGTACAAGACCATTCTGGCCTGTGAGTACAACAAATGGTTTCTAATGATCGATGGCGGAAGCAGTTTGTGGATCATCAGTGTCTATGGGACTCCAATTCCCACAGGAACAGCTGATCAGGTTAACTCCTATCTTCGCGAGGCTGCTATCACTGTTGCTTAGGTTCCGGGGCTGTCGTCATGGTCGCTCGTCTCCGCGCAAGAGAATCTGGCCAAGACAATAGCCAGGGACAAGCCAGTGAGTACTTTGAATGTACTCGCAAACATTATGAACACAGGTATAATATAACAGTGATGTGCTAAAAATATTATATGCTCATGACGTTAGTCACAAAAGGTAATAAAAACTCTGATGCATGCGAGCATGTTATTTAAGAATGTGCAATAACATAGTAGTATAAAAAGTATAAAATAAATAACAAGCATGCCACAGTCGGGCGTCTTAGCGACACCACATAAAGGGCTTTAAAAGAAATTCCATAGTCGGGCGTCTTAGCGACACCACATAAAGGGCCTTAAAGGAAATGCCGCAGTCGGGCGTCTTAGCGACACCACATAAAGGGCTTTAAAAGAAATGCCACAGTCGGGCGTCTTAGCGACACCACATAAAGGGCTTTAAAAGAAATGCCGCAGT
>NC_041389.1:606113503-606150838 GCF_002162155.2 Triticum dicoccoides
TAAAAGAAATGCCACAGTCGGGCGTCTTAGCGACACCACATAAAGGACTTTAAAAGAAATGCCACAGTCGGGCGTCTTAGCGACACCACATAAAGGGCTTTAAAAGAAATGCCGCAGTCGGGCGTCTTAGCGACACCACATAAAGGGCTTTAAAAGAAATGCCGCAGTCGGGCGTCTTAGCGACACCACATAAAGGGCTTTTAAAAACAATCATAGTGAATATCCAGGAGGTAGAACCATCCTAGGGATATTCGATAATACCAATAATATCACGGGTTAGTCCACAACAAAAATAATAATCATAATTATCACAAGTCACAAGTCGTGATTCCAGTTCTGGTTTAACAGTTTCACCTCCGAAGACCGACACTAAGACCGACACTTGACCCATCCCAGACTCTAGTCCTTAACCATGGACACGGCTATTCGAATAGGTTTAATCTCTGCAGAGGGTGTACTCTTTACCCACGAGTAACGGATTCCTTTAGTCCATCTGGACTAATTCCATCTACGGTCTTTTAGTTGGAAATACACCTAACTTGCACACACCAGTTTAACTCACATGTGTCTGGAATCACCCACGACACCTGTCAAGCAAAACTCTAAGTGGGTAGGCTACAACCTCAACGTAACATGGGATCACAAAATTTATACCGTGTGCAAACTAGGGGAGCTACCCCCTTCGGCTACAACCGAAACACCCATGCTCCCGGACCTGGTGGCATGACTACCGGATGCCTCCAGTATCTTCCACCATGGCCTCTCTGTACGGTGTGTGCTAGGAAAGGGGTTGACAACTTACTGAACTGTACCCTACTTGTTGTAGAGACGAGTGGTAGTACGAAGCAAGTATGGGGGTTACTGGCACAAGACTCGATCTATGGTCGACTTAGGAGGTTGTAATATTCTCTGCAAGATTAGCATAACAATACATATACTTCAACCAACAGATAGAAACACCACGCGACATACCCCCCTCATGCCATACCGGACACGACCGTCTCGATGGAGGACTAGGGACAAGACCTTGTCTACCCAAGACAGAGGCCTTCCCGGCTTCCCTTCCGGTATGCGTGAAAGGCATATGACGGTGATTTCCATCACAACCATATCAACTCCATCAGCATAAAAAATCATTAATATGCACTCATGAGTAGGATCACATCCTCACATAAAATGACGTATGCTCGTGTCGGGGTGGTGTTATCACCATGTCAAACAACACACACACAAATTATACCAGGGTTCAGAATGCTTGCCTTCAAGTCGTGGGGAGGCAAGGGTGCATTCCAAAACTCTTGAAATCTTTCTCCTCTCTTCAAAATCCTATTTTATAAATATATTTGAATTAACACACAATTTCAAAACAGCACAAAATTAGTTTTGGAAAATTTTCAAATAAATCTTGAAATAAACTAGACAGAATTTGAGAGATGTAGGAAAAAGAATCAATTCATTTGGAGTTATATTTAAAAAGTTATAGCCAGTCAAAGATTTGGTCAAAAAAATCTGTTTTTTTAATAAAACAGAAAAGAAAACGTTTCGGGAAGAATACGTCTTCGATAAGGGGAGACGTACTCGGGGTTTTGCGGTTCCACTTAAACACGTGGAGGCGGAGCTGGGTCTCTGACAATGGGTCCAGGGGGCCCACTGGTCAGGTTTGACCAGTCCATCTCTCCCTCCTATTCCTCTGCCCGACTGGCGGCGAGGCAACGACGTTCAACGCTGGTGAACGGCGGCTCCCCGCGGGCTCCAGAGGGTCGGGATGGATCCGCAAGACCGGGGCGGTTCTCCCGGTGGTCGTTGGGTCGGTGGGGACGGAGTGAGCTGTCGGCGGCGAGCTTCGCGGCGGAGGAGGCATTCGGGAGCAAAGTGGGTTTGGGGCTACGGTGGCTCCCGATCAAAATCGAGCAGGGGGACGGGCTCACGGGAGGAAGAGAGAGCTTCTGGTGGAGAGAGTGGAGAGGGGGAGGCCCCGGTGGTGCCGGAGTGGCTGGGGCAGTGGTGGTGGCAGGAGTTGCCGGGGAGGAAGAAGACGATCCCTCTGGTCTTTCTACTACCACGGGAGGGTCAGTGAGGGAGTGAGGGAAGTTTCTTGAGGGCTTGACGAGCTCGGGGCTTCCTTTTATAGCGCGACAAGGTCGGTTCTTTGGCGGTGGGGATAAGATCGCCGGCGACCGACATTCTGTAGCAGCAGGGGACGTGGCGGGGCTGAGGATGGCGGCAGGAGCTAGCGAACGAGCTGAGCACTGCTCCAGGGCGAGCTGGCGAGCGGGAGTTGCTCGGGCGGCGCCAACACGGCCGGGGCCTGCATGCGGCTGTCATCTAGCCGCCACGGCCGTCCTGACGGTGGCGCTGTGGGGTGCCAGGGGTGGTCAGGGTGGCATGGCGGTGCAAGGGGATACATGGCGTGCTAGCTGCTATTGGCCAAGGGCCAGAACGGGTGCGGGGCGAGACGCGGTGGCTCGGGCGCACGTGCGTGCCAAAATCACGCTGTAGGCACGCGCAGAGCACGCCCGGGACGTGCTCGATGAAATGCCAGGGTAGCCTAGAGGTCGCGGGTGAGGCTGGCAAGAAACAGGGCTAGTTTAGGGTTAGCAAGGGAATCAAGGGACATGGTGGATAGGTCAGGGGCTCAAGTTCACAATGTAAACTTGAAAACATGCCAAATCTGGCTATGCACTCAGTGTGTTTGTCAAAATGCCAAGGGCATCCAGGCAGTACTTGGGGTGGCCAAATTCTCCAGATCAGTGTCTCTATGGATGTATGAGAGGGTGGTGAAGTTAGTTTGCCAAAAGGAGAAACTTGCTAGCGCAAGTTTTGCAAAACTACAATTCTGGACAGGGAGTAAATGGCATCATTACATGGACCAAAAGTGTTCCAAAAAGTGCATGCCCTGGACTTAGGGGTTTTGTAGGGTTAATTACAAGCAGGAGGAAGTACAAGGTCACTAGAGCAAGAATGAATAGGGTTGCAGTAGAAAACACAAGGCTGGTCCAGAATGAAAAAGAGGTTGATACACTTAATTTCCCCAAAGAACATCACTAGGTTTTTGCATAAAGTTGGATGGAATGCTACCACTGACATCCCATAATTTTGGTGGAGGCTCTGAGGAGATATTTAATTAGGCTATAGTGCAAAAGTGTCCACTGGACCAGATTTGAAAAACAGGTGTAAAACTCAAAATATGCAATGAAATAAATATATTATTGCATAAAAGTGTTTTAGAGACATCACCTGACATCTCCAAATATTGGTTGGAATTTTAGTTAAATTTAACAAATGGTTGTAGTTCTAAAGGAGCTCCAAAACTTAAAGAAAGTCATTTTAATGAATAAAGCTCAGGGTGAAATAATTGAATAAATAAATCTACTAATCAAGGAATGTTATATAGAGAGCATAGAAGTCCAATATATTTTGGAAAGATCCACTTGGGAAAACTCCTCAATATTAAAAGAAAGGATCTGAAATCAACGGAGAAATTTCCTGCAGGCAAAATTTTAAAACTCCTAGCAAAAATTTAATATTTAAAACCTGGTTAAATTTTTGGGGTGTTACAATTACTACCCCCCTTATGAAAAATCTCGTCCTCAAGATTTGCTAAGGGTTGCTTTTGGAAAAAACTTACTTTTACCAGGTCAAAAGGATCACTTAACTTAAGCGGTAAAATGCGTCTACAGTGAGAGGGCAATAAGTGGTGAATAACTACAGTGTGGGATACTGGCGTTGTGTGGAGAAATCCACGTTTAAGAAAAACGAGCGATTTCTATGCAGGACGCAGTAAATTTAGAATAAGTTCTAAATTCTAAAATACGCTGGTCGTACCCGAGGGCACAGTGCTCCCTCTGGCTGACAGGTGGTCCCAGGGCCCATTGTCAGTATCTCCTTCTTCCTCTGGCTCTCTCTTCTTCCTCTCTCCCGCGCACTTTCCGGGCTTTCTCCACCGGCGACGTCTAGCGCGTAGGGCATCTAGGCCGTACTGCGGTAGTGCGCGGCGTGCTTGCTGCCGGTGCAGTGTGCACTCACCTCGCGGGCCAGTGTGCTGTCAGCACTGCTCGTGGATTCGCCTCCGAACACCAGCGATCGGGCGACGAGCGGCGTTGGTGGACTTCGCCCACCGTACACCGATCTCGAGCTATAAAACGACTGCGGTGCTCCTTCTTCTTCTTCGCACCTGGCCTTGTTTCTCCTCCTCCTTCTCCTTCATTTCTGCTTACCGGAGCTCGAGACAAGGCTCCAATGGCGGAGGCGGTGCCAGACTGGTACGTGATCCTGGTGTGTGGAGGGCTGGCGGTAGTGCTGGGGCTCTCTGTGCTCCTGTGCGCGATGATCCTTGATGATCGCCGTGATGCTGCCGCTCGGGTGCTGGCTCTCCGCGGTGGCGGTGATCACGAGGACTAGGCGTAATACCAGGTGTTAGCTGTTGTTGGTGTGTTGGAGGTGACTAGTATATGGATGATTATCCACTAATCTCTCCTTTGGAGGCTGTGGTGCGTTTAGGGAGGTGGTCGGTGAGATGCAACATGGTTACGTATCGTCGCAAGACAGTGTAAGGGTCCGAGTGGTTGTAGTCTGTTGCCGTGGTGCTACGTGAATAAAAATAATCCATGTAGTGAGAGTATAAATGATGCAGCAACCCAGGGAAAAGAGATCTTACTCCAGGATTTTTGCGGGTACAATGGTTAATCACAATGAAAAATACTCATACTAGTAGAAACTAAATACTCGACTCGTCGCACAAATTTGAGGTACCATGCATAAGTTACAACATAATAATAAATGCTGCAATAACAAACCCAGCAGTGACGTCTAAAATGAGAACGGTAACTGGACGGGGTCCTGAGAAAATGTGGCTGGTAATGGGATACATTCCTCTTCTATCGAAGGAAGTGGATTGACCAGTCGATGTATGTGTCTCTCCGGGTCGGGCCTCAGTGGTGTGCCGATGGCAATCTGAGGATTCAAATCAGCGAGACTCTGGAGATAATCCATCACTCGCTGGTTCAAATGCTCTTGAGCGATGATGTATTGGATAAGGCTGGCCAATACTGGGTCTCTCTCAATCCGTCCACCGTAAAAGGATGTTACTCCTCCGGGTGTTGCATGGCTCGGAAAGTAATAATATCCTCGTTCGCGGGCATAGGGTACCGCGAATCGAAGACGAGCAATCGCTTCGTTTGCAGCATCTTCTATGGCCAAGCGTGGGGTCGGCATAGATTTCCCCATGAAGGAGACTTCCGTTGGGTCTTGGTTGGAGTCTACGGGAGGGATGTGTACTGCTGCCCAATATTCCGAGGTGGAAGAGGTGATTCTTGATTTGAACAGCTCGTACTAGGGTGGCTGGGTAGAACCCATGGTACTGCAGGGTAAAGTCCCACAATATTTTGACAAAGCTACCCGGGGTTGCATCTGGGGTTCTCAGATAAATACTAGGGCTCGGCATGGCAAGAAATGGTTGTGAGAGTGGTGCACGAGGTGAGGGGTGCTGGGTGAGGTCACAAGGTGGCCTTCTTATATAGCATCTGGGCTGGTTTATTTACCATGGTGAAAGGTAATAAATCTGCTAGATTAGCTCCAAAGGTCGGGGTCAGTGTCAGAGATACACATATCTCATAAAGAGACGTGTTACTGTGGGTGTCGTCGGGGTTGGTTTTGGTAGTTGTGCCCGGAAAATATGCAACTATGCGCTGACAAAAATACGCAAGGCTACTATTAAAACAGAGGCACAACGACAGGCTGCGTTTATTCACAAGGTTACACGATTACAAAGCGACGATACACTGAGACTCGGTACTACTCGTACAGCTTAGTCTACCTCGTTTATGTCCAAACGGGCGTGCCTGGTGGATGTCGAGGTCTCTCCATGTGTCTTACTGTCGGGATTAGTCGGAGATGGTGGAGGGACTGCAGGGTCGGGGTGGCGATGATGACCATCGCGGGGATTGTTGGCCACAATTCCATTGGAGTGTGCTCCCAAAAGGTGATGAAGCACTTCTGGGGTCATCAAAGTACCTTGGCCGCTGGCTGGAGCTGACCTCAGGGTCTCGATCGGGTGTCCGAACAGCACGACTGGGTTGTCGGCGTCGGGCTCGGCTTCCCTGCTTGCCGGGGCCCGGCGAACTAGCTCTCCTCGAGCTGCGATCAGATCAATGGTGATCTGGTCGAACAGTGCCTCTAGTGCACTTACATAGCGCACTAGGTGCAATAAGGCAGGATCCGTCTCGTGATCTCCGTTGGCAACTTGGGGTGGTCTACCATACCCTTCACGCCTGGGGTAGTAGTAGAACGAGCGACAGTTAACTCTGGGCGACAACTGCCGGAGTTGAACTATAGCCTCTCGAGCAGCTAGCTGGATGGCTTGTGGCTCGAAGGAAGTTGTTCTTCCGGTGAACCTGTAGGGGCGTTCTAGCGACAGACCCCTACCGTAGATGTGCATAGTGGCCCAGAATTGGCGGTCCTCACCACTCATGGGTCCTTGGTACACAACATATTCTGGGCGTTCTTCTAACACATAGGCACGACGGGTGAGGTTTGCGAGTATGGTCACAAAACCTCCAAGATTGGTTGCTGTGGTCTCGTTGTGCACTATGGGACCAGGCATAGTGGCTAGGTTCGGGGAAGAGGCTGTACTATGCTGAGTTGAGGCTAGCGTGCCCTTTTTATAGAAAAGGGAATGGAGTCTCCCTTCGCACACTTGCGAATGAGAGATTTTAGCCATCGGTCACTGGCGTGTGATCGACAGGCTAGGCTGATAGGTTGGACACCGACTGCCAAAAGTGTCGGGGTCACTGTGTGGCTATCTTGCACGGGAAGCTTGGCTGGGGTTTTGGTTAGGGTCTGGTGGGTTGGTTTACCGAGGTTTATCGACCTGGCTAGGATAGGATTAGCCAATGGTCAGCCTGGCTCTGGTACCAAGTTTGTGGGGACCGGATTTCCGGATATTAATTTCCAGAAAATGGCCCTTGTGCTCACCAGCCCCAGGATTACTGTTAGCTGATGAGGCACCAACTTGATACAAAAATTCCAAGCAAAAATGCAAAATATGTAGTACAAGACCATTCTGGCCTGTGAGTACAACAAATGGTTTCTAATGATTGATGGCGGAAGCTGTTTGTGGATCATCAGTGTCTATGGGACTCCAATTCCCACAGGAACAGCTGACCAGGTTAACTCCTATCTTTGCGAGGCTGCTATCACCGTTGCTTAGGTTCCGGGGCTGTCGCCACGGTCGCTCCTCTCCGCGCAAGAGAATCTGGCCAAGACAATAGCCAGGGACAAGCCAGTGAGTACTTTGAATGTACTCGCAAACATTATGAACACAGGTATAATATAACAGTGATGTGCTAAAAATATTTTATGCTCATGACGTTAGTCACAAAAGGTAATAAAAACTCTGATGCATGCGAGCATGTTATTTATGAATGTGCAATAACATAGTAGTATAAAAATTATGAAATAAATAACAAGCATGCCACAGTCGGGCGTCTTAGCGACACCACATAAAGGGCTTTAAAAGAAATGCCACAGTCGAGCGTCTTAGCGACACCACATAAAGGGCTTTAAAAGAAATGCCGCAGTCGGGCGTCTTAGCGACACCACATAAAGGGCTTTTAAAAACAATCATAGTGAATATCCAGGAGGTAGAACCATTCCAGGGATATTCGATAATACCAATAATATCACGGGTTAGTCCACAACAAAAATAATAATCATAATTATCACAAGTCACAAGTCGTGATTCCAGTTCTGGTTTAACAGTTTCACCTCCGAAGACCGACACTTGACCCATCCCAAACTGTAGTCCTTAACCATGGACACGGCTATTCGAATAGGTTTAATCTCTGCAGAGGGTGTACTCTTTACCCACGAGTAACGGATTCCTTTAGTCCATCTGGACTAATTCCGTCTACGGTCTTTTAGTTGGAAACACACCTAACTTGCACACACCAGTTTAACTCACATGTGTCTGGAATCACCCACGACACCTGTCAAGCAAAACTCTAAGTGGGGAGGCTACAACCTCGACGTAACATGGGATCACAAAATTTATACCGCGCGCAAACTAGGGGAGCTACCCCCTTCGGCTACAACCGAAACACCCATGCTCCCGGACCCGGTGGCATGACTACCGGATGCCTCCAGTATCTTCCACCATGGCCTCTCTGTACGGTGTGTGCTAGGAAAGGGGTTGACAACTTACTGAAGCGTACCCTACTTGTTGTAGAGACGAGTGGTAGTGCGAAGCAAGTATGGGGGTTACTGGCACAAGACTCGATCTACGGTCGACTCAGGAGGTTGTAATATTCTCTGCAAGATTACCATAACAATACATATACTTCAACCAACAGATAGAAACACCACGCGACATACCCCCCTCATGCCATACCGGACACAACCGTCTCGACGGAGGACTAGGGACAAGACCGTGTCTACCCAAGACAGAGGGCTTCCCGGTTTCCCTTCCGGTATGCGTGAAAGGCATATGACGGTGATTTCCATCACAACCATATCAACTCCGTCAGCATAAAAAATGATCACATCCTCACATAAAATGATGTATGCTCGTGTCGGGGTGGTGTTATCACCGTGTCAAACAACACACACAAAAATTATACCAGGGTTCAGAATGCTTTCCTTCAAGTCGTGGGGAGGCAAGGGTGCATTCCAAAACTCTTGAAATCTTTCTCTCTCTTCAAAATCCTATTTTATAAATATATTTGAATTAACACACAATTTCAAAACAGCACAAAAGTTGTTCTGGAAAATTTTCAAATAAATCTTAAAATAAACTAGAAAGAATTTGAGAGATGTAGGAAAAAGAACCAATTCATTTGGAGTTATATTTAAAAAGTTATAGCCAGTCAAAGGTTTGGTCAAAAAAATCCGGTTTTTCTAAAATAAAACAGAAAAGAAAACGTTTCGGGCAGGATACGTCTTCAATAAGGGGAGACGTGTTGGGGAACGTAGTAATTTCAAAAAATTTCCTACGTACACGCAAGATCATGGTGATGGCATAGCAACGAGAGGGGAGAGTGTTGTCCACATACCCTCGTAGACCGTAAGCGGAAGCGTTATGACAACGCGGTTGATGTAGTCGTACGTCTTCATGATCCGACCGATCCAAGTACCGAACGTACGGCACCTCCGAGTTCAGCACACGTTCAGCTCGATGATGATCCCCGGGCTCTGATCCAGCAAAGCTTCGAGGATGAGTTCCGTCAGCACGACGGCGTGGTGACGATGATGATGCTCTACCGGCGCAGGGCTTCGCCTAAACTCCGCGACGATATGACCGAGGTGGAATATGGTGGAGGGGGGCATCGCACACGGCTAAGGAACGATCCATAGATCAACTTGTGTGTCATGGGGTGCCCCCCTGCCGCCGTATATAAAGGAGCAAGGGAGGAGGAGGCCGGCCCTAGGAGGAGGGCGCGCCAAGGGGAGTCCTACTCCCACCGGGAGTAGGACTCCTTCTTTCCTAGTCCAACTAGGAGAAGGGGGGAAAGGAGGGAAGTGGAGAAGGAAGGGAGAGGGGGGCCGCGCCCCAAACCCTTTGTCCAATTCGGACTGGGCTTGGGAGGGGGGCGCGCCACCTCCTGGCTCCTTCCCACTAAGGCCCATTAAGGCCCAATACTCTTCCCCGTATTCCCGTAACTCCCCGGTACTCCGAAAAATACCCGAATCACTCGGAACCTTTCCGAACTCCGAATATAGTCGTTCAATATATCGATCTTTACGTCTCGACCATTTCGAGACTGCTCGTCATGTCCCCGATCTCATCCGGGACTCCCAACTCCTTCGGTACATGAAAACTCATAAACTCATAATATAACTGTCAACGAAACCTTAAGCGTGCGGACCCTACGGGTTCGAGAACTATGTAGACATGACTTAGAACTATTCTTGGTCAATAACCAATAGCGGAACCTGGATGCCCATATTGGCTCCTACATATTCTACGAAGATCTTTATCGGTCAAACCGCATAACAACATACTTTGTTCCCTTTGTCATCGGTATATTACTTGCCCGAGGTTCGATCGTCGGTATCCAATACCTAGTTCAATATCGTTACTGGCAAGTCTCTTTACTCGTTACGTAATGCATCATTCCGTAACTAACTCATTAGCTACATTGCTTGCAAGGCTTATAGTGATGTGCATTACCGAGAGGGCCCAGAGATACCTCTCCGACAATCGGAGTGACAAAACCTAATCTCGAAATACGCCAACCCAACATGTACCTTTGGAGACACCTGTAGTACTCCTTTATAATCACCCAGTTACGTTGTGACGTTTGGTAGCACCCAAAGTGTTCCTTCGGTAAACGGGAGTTGCATAATCTCATAGTTACATGAACATGTATAAGTCATGAAGAAAGCAATAGCAACATACTAAACGATCAATTGCTAGGCTAACGGAATGGGTCATGTCAATCACATCATTCTCCTAATGATGTGATCCCATTAATCAAATGACAACACATGTCTATGGTTAGGAAACATAACCATCTTTGATTAATGAGCTTAGTCAAGTAGAGGCATACTAGTGACTATATGTTTGTCTATGTATTCACACATGTATCATGTTTCCGGTTAATACAATTCTAGCATGAATAATAAACATTTATCATGAAATAAGGAAATAAATAATAACTTTATTATTGCCTCTAGGGCATATTTCCTTCAGTCTCCCACTTGCACTAGAGTCAATAATCTAGTTCACATCGCCATGTGATTAACACCCAAAGAGTACTAAGGTATGATCATGTTTTGCTTGGGAGAGAAGTTTAGTCAACGGGTCTGTCACATTCAGAGCCGTATGTATTTTGCAAACATTCTATGTCTTCAATGCTCTGCATGGAGCTACTCTAGCTTAATTGCTCCCACTTTCAATATGTATCTAGTTTGAGACTTAGAGTCATCTGGATTAGTGTAAAAGTTTGCACCGATGTAACTTTTACAACGAACTCTTTTATCACCTCCATAATCGAGAAACATCTCCTTAGTCCGTACTAAGGATATTCTTAACCACTGTCCAGTGATCTACTATTAGATCAAAATTGTGTTCCTTTGCCAAACTCAGAGCAAGGTATACAATATGTCTGGTTCACAACATAGCATACATTATAGAACCTATGACTGAGGCATATGGAATGACTTTTCATTCTCTTTCTATTTTCTGCCATGGTCGGGTCTTGAGTCTTACTCAACTTCACACCTTGCAACACAGGCAAGAACTCCTTCTTTGACTGTTCCATTTTGAACTATTTGAAAAATTTATCAAGGTATGTATACATTGAAAAATCTTATCAAGCGTCTTGATCTATCTATATAGATCTTGATGCTCAATGTGTAAGCAGCTTTACCGAGGTCTTTTCTTTTAAAGAACTCCTTTCAAACACTCCTTTATGCTTTGCAGAATAATTCTACATTATTTCCGATCAACAATATGTCATTCACATATACTTATCAGAAGTGTTGTAGTGCTCCCACTCACTTTCTTGTAAATACAGGCTTCACCGTAAGTCTGTACAAAACAATATGCTTTGATCAACTTATCAAAGCGTATATTCCAAGTCTGAGATGCTTGCACCAGTCCATAGATGGATCGCTGGAGCTTGCACAATTTGTTAGCACCTTTAGGATTGACAAAACCTTCTGGTTGCATCATCTACAACTCTTCTTTAAGAAAACCATTAAGAAATGCAGTTTTGTTTATCCATTTGCCAGATTTCATAAAATGCGGCAATTGCTAACATGATTTAGACAGACTTAAGCATAGATACGAGTGAAAAACTCTCATCGTATTCAACATCTTGAACTTGTTGAAAACCTTTTGCGATAATTCTATCTTTGTAGATAGTAACACTATCAGCGTCCGTCTTCCTCTTGAAGATCCATTTAATCTCAATGTCTCGCCGATCATTGGGCAAGTCAATCAAAGTCCATACTTTGTTTTCATACATGGATCTTATCTCAGATCTCATGGCCTCAAGCCATTTTGCGGAATCTGGGCTCACCATCACTTCTTCATAGTTCGTAGGTTCGTCATGGTCTAGTAACATAACTTCCAGAACAGGATTACCGTACCACTCTGGTGCGGATCTTACTCTATAAGACCTACGAGGTTCTGTAGTAACTTAATATGAAGTTGCATGATCATCATCATTAACTTCCTCACTAATTGGTGTAGTAGTCACAGGAACATATTTCTGTGATGAACTAATTTCCAATAAGGGTGCAGGTACAGTTACCTCATCAAGTTCTACTTTCCTCCCACTCACTTCTTTCGAGAGAAACTTCTTCTCTAGAAAGGATCCATTCTTGGCAACGAATGTTTTGCCTTCGGATCTGTGATAGAAGGTGTACCCAACAGTTCCTTTGGGTATTCTATGAAGACGTACTTCTCCGATTTGGGTTCGAGCTTATCAAGTTGAAAACCTTCTTCATATAAGCATCGCAACTCCAAACTTTAAGAAACGACAACTTTGGTTTCTTGCCAAACCACAGTTCATAAGGCGTCGTCTCAACGGATTTAGATGGTGCCCTATTTAAACGTGAATGCAGATCTCTCTAATGCATAACCCCAAAACGATAGTGGTGATCGGTAAGATACATCATAGATTGCACTATATCCAATAAAGTACGGTTATGACGTTCGGACATACCATTAAGCTGTGGTGTTCCAGGTGGCATGAGTTTGTGAAACTATTCCACATTGTTTTAATTGAAGACCAAACTCGTAACTCAAATATTTGTCTCCGCGATCAAATTGCAAAAACTTTATTTTCTTGTTACGATGATTCTCCACTTCACTCTGAAATTCTTTGAACTTTTCAAATGTTTCAGACTTGTGCTTCATTAAGTAGATATACTCATATCTACTCAATTCATCTTGTGAAGGTCAGAAAATAACGATACCCGCCACGAGCATCAACACTCATTGGACCGCATACATCGGTATGTATTATTTCCAATAAGTCACTAGCTCGTTCCATTGTTCCGAAGAACGGAGTTTTAGTCATCTTGCCCAAAAGGCACGGTTCGCAAGCATCAAATGATTCATAACCAAGTGATTCCAAAAACCCATCTTTATGGAGTTTCTTCATGCGCTTTACACCGATATGATCCAAACGACAGTGCCACAAATAAGTTGCACTATCATTATTAACTTTTCATCTTTTGGCATTAATATTATGAATATGTGTATCACTACGATCGAGATCCAACAAACTATGTTCATTGGGTGTATGACCTTCGAAGGTCTTATTCATGTAAACAGAATAACAATTTATTCTCTAACTTTAAATGAATAACCGTACCGCAATAAACATGATCAAATCATATTCATGCTCAACGCAAACGCCAAATAACATTTATTTAGGTTTAACACTAATCCCGAAAGTATAGAGAGTGTGCGATGATGATCATATCAATCTTGGAACCACTTCCAACATACATCGTCACTTCACCCTCAACTAGTTTCTGTTTATTCTGTAACTCCTATTTTGAGTTACTAATCTTAGCAACCGAACAAGTATCAAATACTCAGGGGTTACTATAAACACTAGTAAGGTACACATCAATAACATGTATATCAAATATACCCTTGTTCACTTTGCATCCTTCTTATCCACCAAATATTCAAGGCATTTCCGCTTCTAGTGACCATTTCCTTTGCAGTATAATCACTCAGTTTCAGGCTTTGGTCTAGCTTTGGGCTTCTTCGCGGGAGTGACAACTTGCTTGCCATTCTGCTTGAAGTTCCCTTTCTTTCCCTTTTCCCTTTTCTTGAAACTAGCGGTCTTGTCAATCATCAACACTTGATTCTCTTTCTTGATTTCTACCTTCGTCGATTTCAGCATCACAAAGAGCTTGGGAATCGTTTTCGTCATCCCTTGCATTATAGTTCATCACGAAGTTCTACTAACTTGGTGGTGGTGACTAGAGAATTCTGTCAATCACTATCTTATCTGGAAGATTAACTCCCACTTGATTCAAGTGATTGTAGTACCCAGACAATCTGAGCACATGCTCACTAGTTGAGCGATTCTCCTCCATCTTTTAGCTATAGAACTTGTTGGAGACTTCATATCTCTCAACTCGGGTATTTGCTAGAAATATTAACTTCAATTCCTGGATCATCTCATATGATCCATGACGTTCAAAACGTCTTTGAAGTCCCGATTTTAAGCCGTTAAGCATGGTGCACTAAACTATCAAGTAGTCATCATATTGAGCTAGCCAAACGTTCATAACGTCTGCATCTGCTCCTGCAATAGGTCTGTCACCTAGCGGTGCATTAAGGACATAATTCTTCTGTGCAGCAATGAAGATAAACCTCAGATCACGGATCCAATCCGCATCATTGCTACTAACATCTTTCAACACAATTTTCTCTAGGAACATATCAAAATAAACATATGAAAGCAACAACGCAAGCTATTGATCTACAACATAATTTGCAAAATACTACCAGGACTAAGTTCATGATAAATTAAAGTTCAATTAATCATATTACTTAAGAACTCCCACTTAGAAAGACATCCCTCTAATCCTCTAAGTGATTACGTGATCCATATCAACTACACCATGTCCGATCATCACGTGAGATGGAGTAGTTTCAATGGTGAACATCACTATGGTGATCATATCTACTATATGATTCACGCTCGACCTTTCGGTCTCCGTGTTCCGAGGCCAGATCTGTATATGCTAGGCTCGTCAAGTTTAACCCAAGTATTCCGCGTGTGCAAATGTTTTGCATCTGTTGTATTTGAATGTAGAGCCTATCACACCCGATCATCACGTGGTGTCTCAGCACGAAGAACATTCGCAACGGTGCATACTTAGGGAGAACACTTCTTGATAATTAGTGAGAGATCATCTTAAAATGCTACCATTAATCAAAGCAAGATAAGATGCATAAAGGATAAACATCACATGCAATCAATATTAGTGATATGATATGGCCATCATCATCTTGTGCTTGTGATCTCCATCTCCGAAGCACCATCGTGATCACCATCGTCACCGGCGCGACACCTTGATCTCCATCGTAGCATCGTTGTCGTTACGCCATCTATTGCTTCTACGACTATCGCTACCGCTTAGAGATAAAGTAAAGAAATTACAGGGCGTTTGCATTTCATACAATAAAGCGACAACCATATGGCTCCTGCCAGTTGCCGATAACTTTGGTTACAAAACATGATCATCTCATACAATAAAATATAGCATCACGTCCTGACCATATCACATCACAACATGCCCTGCAAAAACAAGTTAGACGTCCTCTACTTTGTTGTTGCAAATTTTACGTGGCTGCTACGGGCTTAGCAAGAACCGTTCTTACCTACGCATCAAAACCACAACAATAGTTCGTCAAGTTAGTGCTGTTTTAACCTTCGCAAGGACCGGGCGTAGCCACACTCGATTCAACTAAAGTGAGAGAGACAGACACCCGCCAGCCACCTTTAAGCACAAGTGCTCGTAACGGTGAAACCAGTCTCGCGTAAGCGTACGCGTAATGTCGGTCCAGGCCGCTTCATCTCACAGTACCGCGGAACCAAAGTATGACATGCTGGTAAGCAGTATGACTTGTATCGCCCACAACTCACTTGTGTTCTACTCGTGCATATAACATCAACGCATAAAACCTAGGCTCTGATACCACTGTTGGGGAACGTAGTAATTTCAAAAAATTTCCTACGTACACGCAAGATCATGGTGATGGCATAGCAAGGAGAGGGGAGAGTGTTGTCCACGTACCCTTGTAGACCGTAAGTGGAAGCGTTATGACAATGCGGTTGATGTAGTCATACGTCTTCACGATCCGACCGATCCAAGTACCGAACGTACGTCACCTCCGAGTTTAGCACACGTTCAGCTCGATGACGATCCCCGGGCTCCGATCCAGCAAAGCTTCGGGGATGAGTTCCGTCAGCACGACGGCGTGGTGACGATGATGATGCTCTACCGGCGCAGGGCTTCGCCTAAACTCCGCGACGATATGACCGAGGTGGAATATGGTGGAGGGGGGCACCGCACATGGCTAAGGAACGATCCGTAGATCAACTTGTGTGTCATGGGGTGCCCCCCTACCCCTGTATATAAAGGAGCAAGGGAGGAGGAGGCCGGCCCTAGGAGGAGGGCGCGCCAAGGGGAGTCCTACTCCCACCGGGAGTAGGACTCCTTCTTTCCTAGTCCAACTAGGAGAAGGGGGGAAAGGAGGGAAGTGGAGAAGAACGGGAGAGGGGGGCCGCGCCCCAAACCCTTTGTCCAATTCGGACTGGGCTTGGGAGGGGCGCGCGCCACCTCCTGGCTCCTTCCCACTAAGGCCTATTAAGGCCCAATACTCTTCCCCGTATTCCCGTAACTCTCCGGTACTCCAAAAAATACCCGAATCACTCGGAACCTTTCCGAACTCCGAATATAGTCGTCCAATATATCGATCTTTACGTCTCGACCATTTCGAGACTCCTCGTCATGTCCCCGATCTCATCCGGGACTCCGAACTCCTTCGGTACATCAAAACTCATAAACTCATAATATAACTGTCATCGAAACCTTAAGCGTGCGGACCCTACGGGTTCGAGAACTATGTAGAACCTAGAACTATTCTTGGTCAATAACCAATAGCGGAACCTGGATGCCCATATTGGCTCCTACATATTCTACGAAGATCTTTATCGGTCAAACCGCATAACAACATACTTTGTTCCCTTTGTCATCGGTATGTTACTTGCCCGAAGTTCGATCGTCGGTATCCAATACCTAGTTCAATCTCCTTACCGGCAAGTCTGTTTACTCATTATGTAATGCATCATTCCGTAACTAACTCATTAGCTACATTGCTTGCAAGGCTTATAGTGATGTGCATTACCGAGAGGGCCCAGAGATACCTCTCCGACAATGGGAGTGACAAAACCTAATCTCGAAATACGCCAACCCAACATGTACCTTTGGAGACACCTGTAGTACTCCTTTATAATCACCCAGTTACGTTGTGACGTTTGGTAGCACCCAAAGTGTTCCTCCGGTAAACGGGAGTTGCATAATCTCATAGTTACAGGAACATGTATAAGTCATGAAGAAAGCAATAGCAACATACTAAACGATCAAGTGCTAGGCTAACGGAATGGGTCATGTCAATCACATCATTCTCCTAATGATGTGATCCCATTAATCAAATGACAACACATGTCTATGGTTAGGAAACATAACCATCTTTGATTAATGAGCTTAGTCAAGTAGAGGCATACTAGTGACTATATGTTTATCTATGTATTCACACATGTATCATGTTTCCGGTTAATACAATTCTAGCATGAATAATAAACATTTATCATGAAATAAGGAAATAAATAATAACTTTATTATTGCCTCTAGGGCATATTTCCTTCAAGACGTACTCGGGGTTTTGCGCTTCCACTTAAACACGTGGAGGCGGAGCTGGGTCTCTGACAGTGGGTCCAGGGGGCCCACTAGTCAGGTTTGACCAGTCCATCTCTCCCTCCTCTTCCTCTACCCGAATGGCGGCGAGGCAACGACGATCAGCACCGCCGAATGGCGGCTCCCTGCGGGCTCCAGAGGGTTGGGATGGATCCGCAAGACCGGGGCGGTCCTCCCGGTGGTCGTTGGGTCGGCGGGGATGAAGTGAGCTGCCGGCGGCGAGCTTCGCGACGGAGGAGGCATTCAGGAGCAAAGTGGGTTTGGGGCTACAGTGGCTCCCGATCAAAATCAAGCAGGGGGACGGGCTCACGGGAGGAAGAGAGAGCTTCTGGTGGAGAGAGTGGAGAGGGGGAGGCCCTGGTGGTGTCGGAGTGGCTGGGGCAGTGGCGGCGGCAGGAGTTGCCGGGGAGGAAGAAGACAATCCCTCTGGTCTTTCTACTACCATGTGAGGGTCAGTGAGGGAGTGAGGGAAGTTTCTTGAGGGCTTGAAGAGCTCGGGGCTTCCTTTTATAGCGCGACGAGGTCGGTTCCGCGGCGGTGGGGATAAGATCGCCGGCGACCGATGTTCTGTAGCAGCAGGGGGACGTGGCGGGGCTGAGGATGGTGGCAGGAGCTAGCGGACGAGCGGAGCACTGCTCCAGGGCGAGCTGGCGAGCGGGAGTGGCTCGGGCGGCGCCTACACGGCCGGGGCCTGCATGCGGCCGTCAGCTAGCCGCCACGGCCGTCCTGACGGTGGCGCTATGGGGTGCCAGGGGTGGTCGGGGTGGCATGGCGGATCAAGGGGATACGTGGCATGCTAGCTGCTATTGGCCAAGGGCCAGAATGGGTGCGGGGCGAGACGCGGCGGCTTGGGCGCACGTGCGTGCCAAACGCACGCTCTGGGTGCGCCCAAAGCACGCCCGGGACGTGCTCGACGAAATGCCAGGGTAGCCTAGAGGTCGCGGGTGAGGCTGGCAATAAACATGCCTAGTTTAGAGTTAGCAAGGGAATCAAGGGACATGGTGGATAGGTCAGGGGCTCAAGTTCACAATGTAAACTTGAAAACATGCCAAATCTGGCTATGCACTCAGGGTGTTTGTCAAAATGCCAAGGGCATCCAGACAGTACTTGGGGTGGGCAAATTCTCCAGATCAGTGTCTCTATGGATGTATGAGAGGGTGGTGAAGTTAGTTTGCCAAAAGGAGAAACTTGCTAGCGCAAGTTTTGCAAAACGACAATTCTGGACAAGGAGTAAATGGCATCATTACATGGACCAAAAGTGTTCCAAAAAGTGCATGCTCCTGGACTTAGGGGTTTTGTAGGGTTGACTACAAGCAGGAGGAAGTACAAGGTCACTAGAGCAAGAATGAATAGGGTTGCAGTAGAAAACACAAGGCTGGTCCAGAATGAAAAGGAGGTTGATACACTTAATTTCCCCAAATAACATCACTAGGTTTTTGCATAAAGTTGGATGGCATGCTACCACTGACATCCCATAATTTTGGTGGAGGCTCTGAGGAGATATTTAATTAGGCTATAGTGCAAAAGTGTCCACTGGACCAGATTTGAAAAACAAGTGTAAAACTCAAAATATGCAATGAAATAAGTATATTATTGCATAAAAGTGTTTTAGAGACATCACCTGACATCTCCGAATTTTGGTTGGAATTTTAGTTAAATTTAACAAATGGTTGTAGTTCTAAAGGAGGTCCAAAACTTAAAGAAAGTCATTTTAATGAATAAAGCTCAGGGTGAAATAATTGAATAAATAAATCTACTGATCAAGAAATGTTATATAGAGAGCATAGAAGTCCAATATATTTTGGAAAGATCCACTTGGGAAAACTCCTCAATATTAAAAGAAAGGTTCTGAAATCAACAAAAAAATTTCCTGCAGGCAAAATTTTAAAACTGCTGGCAAAATTTTAATATTTAAAACCTGGTTAAATTTTTGGGGTGTTACATAACACCCCTAGTCCTGCCGAGTTTAGTTGGATGGTCGATAGTACAATGTCACTCCTAGAGCTGTATTGAGGAGGAAGGAGACTGGCCAAGCTTGGGCGGCTCCTTCTCCCCGACGTTTTTGTGTGGTGGGTAGTCCTATGCTTGCCTGGGTCTCTCTTACATGCATTTCGTGTCCAACATTGTATTGTGTTGCCTGTTCTGTTGCTTCTATACATGCCTGCCCTAGGGTTTTGCATGCCTTCTGTAGGCGTGGGCTCCTGGGGGGTTTTATAGATCAACCCACCCAGGGTTACAATGGTAATATGCCGGGTTGGTGGGTCCGTATTGTCAGTGTCCGGAGTATCGGGCTGGGCCCCGCTTGTGGGCTTGTGGTTCGTTGGGTTCCCCTAGGTGTGGGCCCAGCGTACCTAGGGGGACTGTGCGACATCTTGTCGATCGTCATGGCGTGGCCGAGTTCAGCCGCGTACGGTGTTCTCGTCAGGCCGCCGCTTGCTGTCGTCAGTGGTGAGGGCGGGAACACTTTTGCCACGCCAGCCCTGCTCAGCGGGTAGGTAAGGGGCACTATTGCCACGCTCCGGCTGACCACAGGCATGGGCGGGAGCACTGTTGTCTTCGTCATCGATGATTGAGGTCTCGTCCCATCGTACGGCCTGGATGGGACGGGAGCTGACCTGTGGCTGGGTTGCCGTGGACGCCACGGGTGGGTTGGCTTGCTGGGGAAGCCATGGCTGCGCCGGATTGAGTTGTCTTGTGCCAGGTGCTTTGGCCGGGTCGACATACCTTGCCGAGTCGAGGGTCTTGGCCGGGTTGCGAGCCTTGCCGGGTCAAGCGACCCGGCCAGGCGCGTGCCGGTTTGCGGGGCGATGCAGGCCCCGCTGTTTTTGAAATAGATCTGGGTTCCGTTGCCTGCCCGGGGTTCATCCCCCCGACAGTAGTCCCCAAAGCTGTGAAGGTCTGCCATCTTCGGATGAGTGGGCCTTCGTAGTTTCCCCCTTGAGCAAGGCGGAATTTGCGAGCGCCTGGTCCGGCAACACCCATTGTGTGCCGGTTTTCTCGGAAACCGGATCGCGGCACCCCGGCCGTGGCGGGAACCGAGGAGTCCATCAAATCTTGAGGCGATCCCTCGGGCTTCGCGCAGGCGCCACGTGGTGCCCAGAAGTCGGAGGGGCCTGACAGGCCACGCGCGTGATGGGACTGGGCGACGGGCCGGGGCCTGCCGCTGCACGCCCTTGGCCCATGCGCGCTGATTTATTGCAGCGTCTGGGGACCAGTCGCACTTCCCCGTGCAGTTAGTGCGCGTGTATGTGCGCACTTATTGCGGGGTAGTGGAACGGGCGTGTGCAGAGGATTCCACTCCCCCACGTTTGAATCGGGGGTTATAAATTGAGGGGGGCAAGGGGGCGGCGGACATCATTCTCGCTCGCGCCCTACTGTCCCCCTGCTCCTGCTCTGGTCCTTGCCACCGACGCACAGCTGCGCCCACGGCCCTGAGCAGAGATCTCTCCATCGTCCTTCTTCTTTCTTTCTCTTCCGGCGATGTCGCTATCGTCGGGATCCTGGATGGGCTCGACCGTCACCGCCGACGACATCACCTACCTTTGGTCTTCGCGGCGCCTGCCGCGGGAGACGGACATTGGTGTCCGTTTGCCGTGCGGCGAGCAGAGGCCCCAACCCGAGGGGCAGGAGCGCATCATCTTCCTCATGCATTTCGAGCGTGGCTTCGGGCTCCCGGCGAGCACTTTCTTTAGTGCATTCTTGGAGTTCTTCGGGCGCCAACTGCACCATCTTGGCGCCGGCGCCATCGTCCATTTCTCCGGCTTCGTGGCCCTGTGCGAGGGGTACCTGGGGGTTGAGCCAACCATCGACCTCTGGGCACGGTTCTTCTCCTTTAAGCAGCAGTGCTCGTCAGCCGGGGAGTTCGCCGACTACGGGCCACCGTCATCTCCAAGCGGTCGGGGGCGGACTTCCCCAAGATCCCGCCCGAGGATTCTGCCAAGAAGTGGCGGAAATCCTTCTTCTACGTCCGCAACCACGGTGCGGACCACATCAACCTTCCTCCCTTCACCGTCGTGCAGCCGCGGGTGAAAACAAACTGGGGCTACTCGCTCTGACGCCCGTCGTAGGAGATCGTCAACCTCTGCCAGCGGGTTATGGTGATGAGGACGTAGGAGGGGCTCACCGGCACCGACCTCCTTGCCGGGTTCTTCGCCCGCCGGGTTCGCCCGCTTCAGAGGCGCTCCTGCCTCATCGGCGAGACGATCGGGCTTCAGGACCCCAACCGAATGGGGTTGACGCGGCTGTCTACGGAGCAGGTCGTGCGAGGCGTGAACGACATCTCCAAGGCCAACCTTGGAGAGGACCGGCGATTCGGCACGGCGCCGTACAGCCAGGCGAACCCGGCGCCGCAGGTGAGCGTCTGGTCTTCTTATTTTTTTCGTCGCGCATCTTCTCATTTGTCCCGATGCGTCATGGGAGATACTTCTGAATGCGAGCCGGCATCCTTACGCCTGGGCTCCATCGCAGGTGGCGCCGGTGGCACCAGAGGAGCCCGCGGCTCACGGTGGCGAGGAGGTGGCCGAGTCCGACGCCGGCACTGGGCGTCGTGCGGGTAAGTCTTGAATCTTTTCCTTCTTCATTCGTCTTGAATAGTTGGTTACGTCGTGGCGCAGGCGACGCTGACGCCGGTTGTTGGTGCAGCGGTGTTGGGCGGCGGAGGCGGCGAGGCGGGCGGAGCCGGGCCCTCGCATGGGGCAGCGCCGAGCCGCCCGCACGGGAAAGACAGCATGGCGTCGCGACCCCGGGCCCCGAAGCACATGGTGGGCCTGACCGAGCCTGGGAGGCCGGCCAAGAAGAAGCGCGGGAAGCCGACCCCGGTCCCAGTCTTGACGGGGTAAGTCTTATTTCCTGCTTGAGCCTCGATTCCTTGAGTCAGTCTTGTTTCTTGCTTGCTTATCTTTTATTCTTCTTTAGGTCGCCGATCGCGCTGGCGAGGAGGGCGGCGGATGCCGCGACTGCCGAGGGGGCCGCATTCCGCAGGAGCCGGTCCGTCCTCGCCAGCCTGGGCAGGGACGAGGGACGGGGCGACTCGGACCTCGGCCTGGACCCAGACGATGCCGAGGCCTTGGCCTTGCGGGACAGGAACCTGGCCGAGGCAGAGTTGGAGGCGGCGTCGGTCCAAGCTTGGACCGACGCGGCGGCGGCATGGGCGCGAGGCGGCATGGAGCCGGCCTGGCGCGAGATGCCGGAGGGCACGGTGGTGGCGGCGACGGTTTTTGAGTCATCGACGGTGAGGGAGCGCGGCCGCGGAGGCCGGACTGAGGTGGTGGTCCTCGACCGGGAGGTCGTGGAGGTGGGGGGCGATACCCCGCTGCGAGCCGACGTGGTCGAGCGTGCGGGGGCCGATGGTGGCGGAGGGAGCGTCATCTTGGAGGAGGCGCCGCGGGCGGCGACGACGGAAGCGCCGCCGGCTATGGAGGAGGCACTGCAAGAGGCGGTGCCTGAGGTGGCAACGCAGGGCGCCCCGGCGTCCGAGGAGGTGCTGACAACGCCGGGAGGAGCGTCGGAGGAGGTGCTGGCCGTGCCGCAAGCGGCCAGCGGGGGGCATGCCTTGGTGCTCCGTCCGGGAGGGCGCCGAGCTGCCGTGCCGCAGCCCGCGCGAACTGGGGGTGCGGCCGTCTTCGGGCCTCAAACCCAGGAGGAGGCGGCGTTGGACGCCGTCAGCCACCATCTGCGAGGCTGGACGGAGCGGCTCGAGGCCTTCGCCCAGGCGAGGTGGAGCGAACGCGCGACCTAGAGCACGCCGTCTTGGTAAGTTCCTTTTTCTTCTGTTTTCTTGCGATTTCTTCTTTGTGGGGGTGCGCCAGCGCACCCACTGGGTGTAGCCCCCGAGGTTCGGGCAAACTATGTAGTAGTTGGGTCGAATCTTAGGAGTGTCGGCCTTGTTCTAACTTTGGTCTCCTTTCAGCATCTTGATGCCTTCCGGGTTGACGCCTTCAACCGGCTCCTGGGCAAGCATCGGGAGCTCAAGGAGCAACTCGCTGCCAAGGAAGAGGAGCTTCGCGTCGCCGCAGGTACTTTTGTGCTCTTTTCTAGTGGGAGCGCGCTAGCGCACCCACTGGGTGTAGCCCCCGAGATTCGGGCCAACTATGTAGTAGTTGGGCCAACTCTTATGTCTTGTCTTTTTTTTCTTCTGCTGAATTCTTCTATCCTGCAGCCGAGGTGCAGTCTTGGCGGACCTGGCTGCTCCGGGCCGGTCATCATTATGACCGACTTGTTGCCGATACCGTCCGTCTTGGCGTCGAGGCGGCGCAGGCGAGGGCGGAGGCGGCCGCGGCCCGACGGTCTGTTGACGAGGCCAACCGGCTGCACGAGCAGCTGGCGGGTCACAAGAGCCGCCTCGAGGCCGAGGTGGAGCTTCTTAAGGCAGAGGCCGCCAAGGTGGTGGAGACGCGATAGGCCCTGGTCAAGGCGGACCAGCAGCGCGGACAGCTGGCCGACTACAAGGGCCGGCTCTAGGACGAGGTGGATCATCTGCGGCAGGAGGCCACCGCGGCTGAGGGGGCTCGCCAGGACGAGGCTCGCTGTCGCGAGGCGGCCGAGAAGGAGGCCGAAGACAAGGACGCCGAGCTGAAGGCGGCCCTTGCTCAGGCGGCTGGCCTGGAGAAGGCGCTCGGGGAGTGCGACCACATCTTGGAGCGGGAGCGACGTGGTACGTTGCTGGAGACGCAACACCTGGAAGAGTCCTTCTCCAGTAAGTGCTGCTTCTCGTAGTTTGCCGAGTCAGGACCCGGCCCTTCCTTCCTTGTTGTTCTTCTAACTTGCTTCTTCTTTTGCGACAGGGGCCTTCCCGGATATGCAGCGGCTGGCGGAGGAAGCCGTCCGCTATCAGCGCGACCCGACTAGCGTTGCTGGGTCCGGGATGGATCCGCTGACGACCTGGACCTTTCGGAGATCATTGCCGCTGCTGAGGCCCGCCTGCGGGTCTTGGGGACGCAGATGGAGCGGCTGTCCCGGGCCGGCACCGCGATGACGACGGCCCTGTGGCCGGACTCCGTCCATCCATGCAGCTTCTCGCGCCTGGCGCACTGGATGGAGATGGGCCCGGACCGCCTTAGCGACTGGCGCATTTCTGCCGCCCGGGCTGGTGCTCAGATGGCGCTCCGGATCGCGCTGTCTTGGCATCCGGATCTTCAGCTGGATGCGTCGATGGGCCAGTGCGCTGGTTCGGAGCAGTTGCTGCAGGAGCAAGCCGGCCGGATCGCCTCCCGGGCCAGCTACATCACCGAGTTCGCCTTCCACGATGAGTTCCATCCGGAGCGGACGGAAGACGGCGGGGTCATGGATGGCGACGACTACGGCTTGCTTCTTCGCGACCCGGAGGGCAGCTCGGAGGAGACGGGTGTCTACTGCGATGCGGAGGCCGAAGAGGACACTGGTGCCTCGCTTGACCCGGAGGCCGGCAGGGGAGAGCCGTCGATGTCGCGACGCGACGCTGGGGATGCCTGAGAATCTTTGTAGAAAACTTTGTTAAGTAGCAGGTCCACCCATCCACTGGGATTTTTTAGGGTGTAATGAACTCGGGCCGTGGGCCTTTGCTTTAATCATGTGTGTGTAAATGTTGTGAGTGTTTGTTTGCCTTTTGCCTTCCGCTTTTTTCGAACTTATTTCGTGCACTTTTCCTCTCTGAAACCTCCCCCCCGTGTGTCAGCCGGCCGAGGCTCCGATCCATGACAAGGAGTTCGATTCTTCAAGACGGGCGCGCAGGAGTTGGTTCCTTGGAAGCGTTGAGCGCGAGCGAAACACCCACTGGGTCGGCTGGCGGCAATCCGGCTTGGACGGTTGGTGAGCAGCCGGTCGTGCGGGTAACTTTAGTTGATGAGTGATGGGCTGGGTTGATCGACCCGGCGGCCTTTGACTTAGTGTATGAATCGCGGCCCGTTGTGCTTGCCCGTCGTCAGCCAGAGCTAGATCTACGGTTTTAGGGCGAAGTGGTTGACCGTGGAATCCTAACTTTATCAGGAATCACCAAGTAAAGCGGCGGGGTGGCGACCAAGATGGCCTGCCCCGAGACCCTGGGTCGAGCTAGTCGAGCCGGCGGCCGGGTTCAGTAGTAAAGTGGTGCAAAATATGGACGCAATAAATTGGTCGGCAAAAGGCAGCCCCTGAGTCTCGTTCGGAGACCCCATAGTTTCATCTGTGTACAAAAGGTGACGATACATACATTCGTGCGACTAACTGTAAAACGGGCGGAGGAGTTCCGCATTCCACGGCCGGGTCGTTTCTTCGCCGGCGGTGTCCCTCTTGCGCTCCTTCGACTTGCGCGCGTCGATGAGGTAGTAGGCGTTGCGGTCGCGCAAGGCCCTGCTCATGATGAATGGGCCCTCCCATGGAGAGGACAACTTGTGCTGGGCTGCCTGCTCTTGGACGAGTCGGAGGACGAGGTCGCCTTTGCGGAATGCGAGAGGCTTGATCTTCTTGCTGTGGTAGTGCCTCAGGCCTTGCTGGTAGATAGCCGAACGGCTAAGTGCCAGAAGGCATGCTTCTTCGAGCAAGTCGACGCCGTCTTCGCGTGCTTCTCTTGCTTCGGCTTCGGTGTACATCACGACACGCGGCGAGTCGAACTCGACGTCGGTCGGGATGACGGCTTCGGATCCATAGACGAGGAAGAACTGGGTGTACCCCTTCGACCGGTTTAGTGTTGTGCGCGGACTCCAGAGGACTGCAGGCAACTCGTCAAGCCAACTGCCGGGTGAGCGGATGATTGGCTCGACGAGTCGCGGCTTGATGCCGGACAAGATGAGTCTGTTGGCCCGCTCGACCTGCCCGTTGGACTGCGGATGTGCCACGGAGGCTAGGTCGAGGCGGATGCCGGAGATGGAGCAGTATTGTTCGAGCGCGCCCTTGGCGAAGTTGGTGCCGTTGTTGGTGATGATGCTGTTCGGCATGCCATAGCGCACCGCTATATCCTTGATGAACCGGACGGCTGTTGGCCCGTCCGGTTTCTTGATCGGTCTTGCCTCGATCCACTTGGTGAATTTGTCCACTGGCACCAGCAAGTGCATCATGCCACCTCGAGCGGTTTTGAAGGGGCCCACCATGTCGAGTCCCCAGACCGTGAAGGGCCAGGCGATCGGTATGGTGCGGAGTGCTGACGCTAGCTGGTGGATGCATTTGCCGAAACGTTGGCATCCTCCACACTTGAGGATGAGCGAGTCGGCGTCTTCGAGGGCCATCGGCCAGTAGAAGCCGTGGCGGAACGCCTTGGCCACCAGGGCTCGTGATGCAGCGTGGTGCCCACACTCGCCTTGGTGAATGTCGAGGAGGATGTCGATGCCGCGATCCTGCTCGACGCAGCGCTGGAACACACCGGTAGAGCTGCGCTTGACGAGCTCGTTGTTGATGATGCTGTAGGCGGACGCCCGGCAATGAATTTGCCGAGCCTCGATTTCGTCCATGGGGAGATCCCCGTTCTCCAGAAATTTGGATATTGGCAAGGCCCAAGATGGGGCCACGACCACGGTGAAGACGACAACTTGGGTGGGTTCCGAGTCGGCGGCCCCTGAGCTGGGTTGAGCAGCCCCCGAGTTGGGGACAGCGACGGCCGAGTTCGGGGTGATGGTGGCTGGGTTGAGCTGAGCAGCCCCCGGGCCGGGTTCAGCAGCCCCCGGGCTGGGTTGTGGTGCGGCCGGATCCTCTAGAACGTGGATGGGCTCAGAGTCCGGCGATGGCTTGACGGACGGCTTGCGCAGGTGCTCGAGGGAGACGCTGGACGGGATGGCTTGACGTGCGAGGCGATCTTGGCGAGCGTGTTGGCTGCCTCGCTCTCCGCATGCGGGACGTGGAGGAACTCGCAGCCATCGAAGGATCCAGACAGTTTCTAGATGAGGAAGCGGTAGCTTCCCATGTTGCAGTCGCGGGCGTCCCACTCGCCGGAGCACCGCTGCACCACTAAGTCCGAGTCGCCGTAGCACAGGATGCGCCGGATGCCGAGTTCCTTGGCAAGCTGGAGGTCGTGCACAAGGGCTTCATATTCGGCGACATTGTTGGAGGCGGCGAAGTGGATCTAGAGCGCGTAGCGGAGTCGGTCGCCCTTTGGAGATGACAGTACGATGCTGACCCCTAAGCCGAGTCGCATCATGGACCCGTCAAAGTGCATGCGCCAATGCATCGAGTCGGGAGGCAGTGGCAGGTACTGGGTCTCGGTCCAGTCGATGAGGAAATCGGCCAGGGCCTAAGACTTGATTGTGGTGCGGGGCTCGTAGAGGATTGTGTGGCCGGCTAGCTGGATCCCCCATTTGGTGACCCGGCCAGAGGCGTCCCGGCACCCGATGATTTCTCTGACAGGCGTCGTGCTGACAACGGTGACGACGTGCTCTTGAAAGTACTGCTTCAGCTTCTTGGCGGTGAGGTACACGCCGTAACACATCTTCTGGTAGTGTGGGTAGTTCTGCTTGGAGCTGGAGAGCACCTCACTCAGGTAGTAGATCGGGCGCTGGATGACCTGGATCTTACCCTTCTCCGGTCGCTCGGCCACCAGCACCGTGCTGACCGCCCGCGAGGTCGCGGCTATGTAGAGCAACAACGGCTCCTTGTCGGTCAGCGCGGCCAGGACTGGTGCAGTGGAGAGCATGCGCTTGAGTTCTTGGAAAGCTTCGTCCGCCTTGCCGTTCCATTCGATCGGCCTTGTTTTCTTCATCAGCTGGTACAGGGGTAGTGCCTTCTCGCCCAGCCGACTTAGAAACCAGCTGACCGAGGCCATGCAACCTGTGAACTTCTAGACATCGCGCAGCCGAGATGGCTTGAGCATGCGCTCTATGGCCTTGATCTTCTCCGGGTTCGCCTCGATGCTGCGTTCTGAGACTAAGAAGCCGAGCAGCTTTCTGGCCGGGACGCCGAAGACGCATTTTTCCGGGTTGAGCTTGACTTTGTATTCGTGGAGGTTGGCGAATGTTTCCTTTAAATCATCGAGGAGCGTGAGGTGCTGCTTGGTCTTCACCATGATATCGTCCACATACACGTGGATGTTGCGGCCGAGTTGCGGTAGCAGGCATTTCTGCATGCAGCATTGGAAGGTGGCGCCGGCGTTCTTCAAGCCGAACGACATGGTGATGTAGCAGTACGCCCCAAAGGGCGTGATGAAGGACATCTTCAGGGCATCGGCCGGGTCTAGCTTGATCTGGTGGTAGCCGAAGTAAGCGTCCAGGAAGGACAAGAGCTCGCACCCGGCGGTCGAGTCGATGACTTGGTCGATCCACGGGAGAGCGAACGGATCCTTGGGACAAGCCTTGTTAAGGCTGGTGTAGTCGATACACATGCACCAGTTCTTGTTCTTCTTCTGGACGAGGACTGGATTGGCTAGCCACTCTGGGTGAAATTCTTCCATTATGAAGCCGGCCGCCAAGAGCTTGGCGACCTCTTCACCAATGGTTCTTCCCTTCTCTTCGGAAAATCGACAGAGGGGTTGACGGACAGGCTTGGCGTCCTTGCGGACGTGGAGTTTGTGCTCGGCGTACTTACTCGGGATACCCGACATGTCTTTGGGGGTCCATGCAAAGATATCCCGATTCTCACGGAGGAAGTCGACGAGCTCGCCTTCCTATTTGCTGTCGAGGCGGGCGCCTACGACAACATACTTGCTGCAGGTGGAGTCTTCCGGGTTCAGCTTCACTTTCTTGGTCTCCTTGGAGGGCTTGAAGGCGGCCTCGTCCGCCGGGTCGGGATCGACGCAGCGGAGGCCTCACCGGCGAAGGCGACAATCCGGTCGAGCTGGCGCCGCTCCTCGGCAATGACCAGCGACTCGGCTAACTTGGCGTCGTCTCGGGCGCACTCCAGAGACTTGCGGTAGTCGCCGGTGACGGTAATGAGGCCCTTGGGACCCGACATCTTCATCTTCAGGTACGCGTAGTGCGGAACCGTCATGAACTTGGCGAGCGCATGATACACGCTGGACAGGTCCACTACCTCGAACCAGACTGGTTCGCGTCAGAAGTGGTTGCTATCACCGAACATGACATCGAGCCGGACCCGACCAATGGGTGAGCAGGAGAGGCCGGGTACGATGCCGTGGAAGACTGTCCGGGTTGGCTCCAGGTCCTCGGCCTTGAGGCCGAGCTTGGTCATCGTGTCACGGTAGAGGATGTTGATGCTGCTGCCGCCGTCGATGAGGACTCGGGAGAACTTGCATGTACACTGTGCGACGATCGTAGGGTTGAGGACGAGGGCGTATCCACCCGGACTTGGCATGACTGCCGGGTGATCCTCCTGGGTCCAGGTGATCGGACGATCCGACCAGTGCATGAAATCCGTCTTGGCCGGGACGACGGTGTTCACCTCCTGTCGAAGGAGGTGCTCGATGCGCTTGTCATCGCCGAGGCTGGTGAAGACGACATAGGCCGCGTTCTGGTCCGGGTAGGCGTCGTTCCGCATCGCGCCGCCGGCCAGAGTCGGAGGAGGCGGAACGTCACCCCTCATGATGCTCTTGGTGATTCCGCACTGCCAAAGCATGTGCGTGGAGGGTTTTGCGCTGTTGTGGTGCTTGCATGGGGCGTCGAGCATATCTTCAAAGCTCATGGTGGGTTGCCATGCCATCTTGCCGGTCCACCGGCGCTTCGCTGCCGGGTCTACCGCGGGCTCGGTGGCCGCGATGAGCCGGTTGTCGTGATGTTGTGCCGGTTGGTCGGCCTTGCGCTTGTTGTTCTAGTGATGCTGCTGCCGGCTGCTTTCGCCGGCCGGCTTTGGGGGAGGAACTGGCTTCGCCTTGCCGGCCTCATCCAGCGCTACCTGGATCTTCATGGAGGAGTCGGCGTTGGCGTACTTGTCCGCCGTCACCATGAGCGCGGCCGTAGTGGCCGACTCGGAGCGTAGGAACTTGTGCTTGAGGAGGGTGCTGTCTCGGCACCCGCTAACGAAGTATTGGATCACCTGGACTTCATGGACACCCTCACAGCTGTTCCGGAGCTCGGTCCAGTGTGCGAGGTACTCGTGTCTGGTCTCCGTCGGCCCCTGCACGCACATGATGAGCTGGCTGGGGCGACCGGGCCGCTTGTACGTCCCCGTGAAGTTGCGGACAAAGGCTTCCTCGAAATCGACCCATGCATTGATGCTGCCCATCGACAAGCTGTTCAACCATGTGCGGGCCGACCCCTGGAGCATGAGCGGTGAGTAGCGCACTGCGAGACGACGATTGGCACCGATGATGCCAATGCTATGGTGTAGTCGGTGAGCCAGTCTTCTGGCTTCACGGTCCCATTGTACTTGGGGGTGTCGCGGGGGAGCACGAACCCCTTGGGGAAGGGCTCCTCCCGGATGCGTGGGCCGAAGCACGCCGGCCCGATAGCGCCGCTCTCCTCCACCTCCAGGGAGCGAGCGAGCTGATCGAGGCGGTGACGCGCTTCGGCATAGTCGATGGCGCGCATCGGCGTCGTCGATGGCGCGCGTCGGCATCGTCAGTGGCACGCGGGCCGAGTCGACTGGCGGCCAGGCCCCGAGGGGCCGGGTCGGTTGGAGCCGGACACCGGCCATGCTGGCCAGTTCCGCGCTGGGTCTCCGGGGCAGTCTCGTTGCCCGGAGCGTCTGCGGCGGTGGTGGCCGGGTTGCGTCAGGTCCGGGCTTGGCCGGAGTATGCCTCGCCGGGCGGCGAGGAAGCCGTGTGCAGGAGTTTGCCGGGTCCGCCGAGGCGGGCGGAGCTGGACCCAGCCGGCTTGGCGAGCTATTTGAGGCGATCCTGCTGGGTGTTGGCAGCGTGGAGGAGCTCGCGCATCCGCCTGATGCGCTCCTTGAGCTCCTCGCCCGCGAGTTGGTCGAGGCCGACCGCGGCTGCCTCCGCAGCGTGCATGTTCTTGACTGGGGTCTCGTACACGGTCCGGATGACACTGAAGCCCGGCCGGTCGTTCCTTCCCGGGCGCGAGTATCGGGGGGCGTGAATCCGTGGGCGGCATCGTGCGCCATCTGAGCAGCTTCCAGGCGACACCTGGTGGCGGCCAGCGTCTCGGACAGGTCCAGCATCTGCTGGCGCCTGTCCTTGAGCTGGGTTCGGGCTTCAGTGACGTTGGTGGCATCGACGTTGGTGCTGATGGGGATGCGGAGGCAATGCATCGCGGCACGTAGCTGGTCAGACTGCTCGGTCCGTGCCGTGGCGGCAGCGGCTTTGGCGACCCTCCTCGCCTTGCTCGACGATGAAGAGGCGCCATCGCCGGTGACGAAGACCTCCCCATGGGCGACCACCGCCCCGGCAGTGAATCCGCCGCTAAGGGAGAGCGGAGAGTCGGAGTAGCTGAGCACCTCGCTGGGGTACTCGTTGAC
Organism: Triticum dicoccoides; assembly: GCF_002162155.2. Classification (NCBI taxonomy): domain Eukaryota; kingdom Viridiplantae; phylum Streptophyta; class Magnoliopsida; order Poales; family Poaceae; genus Triticum; species Triticum dicoccoides. The sequence continues at coordinate 606,145,202 of NC_041389.1, forward strand.
CGCGAATGCGTCGGAGATGCGCAGCACGGTGAAGGAGGCAGCGAGGGCGCCGATGACGTCATCCGCCAGAGGACGGACTCGTCGGAGTAGGAGAAGGGCCCCGTCTAAAGCATGCTCCCGGCCAGCTCCTCGAGCTGCCCCACGGTGGGCGCAACTGTCGTGGTGGGTGCACGACAGATGCCAAGGGATGGCTAAAGAGAGGAGGAGGCTCGAGGGCACTGGTGGGCTCCATAGGCGAGGTTGATATGCATGGGCGCGGGACGCCGGACATACCCAGGTTCAGGGCCCTTCGGAGAGATAACACCCCTAGTCCTGCCGAGTTTAGTTGGATGGTCGATAGTACAATGTCGCTCCTGGAGCTGTATGGAGGAGGAAGGAGACTGGCCAAGGCTTGGGCTGCTCCTTCTCCCCGGCGTTGTTGTGTGGTGGCTAGTCCTATGCTTGCCTGGGTCTCTCTTACATGCGTTTCGTGTCCAGCATCGTATTGTGTTGCCTATTCTGTTGCTTCTATGCTTGCCTGCCCTCGGGTGTTGCATGCCTTCTGTAGGCGTGGGCTCCTGGGGGGTTTTATAGATCAACCCACCCAGGGTTACAATGGTAATATGCCGGGTCGGTGGGTCCGTATTGTCGGTGTCCGGAGTACCGGGCTGGGCCCCGCTTGTGGGCTTGTGGTTCGCCGAGTTCCCCTAGGTGCGGGCCCCACGTACCTAGGTGGACTGTGCGCCGTCTTGTCGATCGTCATGGCGTGGCCGAGTTGAGCCGCGTACAGTGTTCTTCGTCAGGCCGCCACTTGCTGTCGTCAGCGGTGAGGGTGGGAACACTGTTGCCACGCCAACCCTGGTCAGCGGGTAGGTAAGGGGCACTGTTGCCACGCTTTGGCTGACCACATGCATGGGCATGAACACTGTTGTCTTGGTCATCGGTGATTGAGGTCTCGTCCCATCGTACGGCCTGGATGGGACGGGAGCTGACCCGTGGCTGGGTTGCCGTGGACGCCACGGGTGGGTTGGCTTGCTGGGGAAGCCATGCTGCGCCGTGTTGAGTTGTCTTGTGCCAGCTCCTGCAGCCGGGTCGACATACCTTGCCAAGTCGAGGGTCTTGGCCGGGTTGCGAGCCTTGCCGGGTTGAGAGACCCGGCCAAGCACGTGACGGTTTGCGGGGCGATGCGGGCCCCGCTGTTTTTGAAATAGATCCGGGTTCCGTTGCCTGCCCGGGGTTCATCCCCCCGACAGGCCACCTCTCTCGGAGGGCCTCGTGGGTCATAGTGGGAAGGGAACCAGCCCTTGGAGGGCTGGGCGCATCCCCCCTTGGGCCCATGCGCCTAGGGTTGGGGGGAAACCCTAAAGGGGGCGCCCCCCTTGCTTGGGGGGCAAGCCCCCTCCCCTTGCCCGCCCCCTCTAGATCTCATCTAGAGGGGGCCAGCCCCCTTCCCCCTTCTCCTATAAATAGAGGGGCGAGGGGAGGGCTGCAGCACCACATCCAAGGCGCAACCCCTCCCCTCCCCAACACCTCTCCTCCTCCGTAAGAGCTTGCCGAAGCCCTACCGGAGTACTGCCACTCCATCACCACCACGCCGTCGTGCTGCTGTTGGAGCTCTCTTCCTCAACCTCTCCCTCCTCCTTGCTGGATCAAGGCGTGAGAGACGTCACCGGGCTGCACGTGTGTTGAACGTGGAGGTGCCGTTGTTCGGCGCTAAGATCGGAATCCACCGCGATCTGAATCGCTTTGAGTATGACTCCCTCATCCGCGTTCTTGTAACGCTTCCGTCTCGCGGTCTTCAAGGGTATGAAGATGCACTCCTCTCTCTCTCGTTGCTAGTTGCTCCATAGATTGATCTTGGTGATGCGTAGAAATTTTTTATTTTCTGCAACAATCTCCAACAGTGGCATCATGAGCTAGGTGTATGAGTAGTTTCTATGCACGAGTAGAACACTGTGGCGTAGATTTTGTTAATTTACTTGCCACTACTAGTCTTATCTTGTTTCGACGGTATCATGGGATGAAGCGGCCCGGACCGACCTCACACGTACACTTACGTGAGACAGGTTCCACCAACTGACATGCACTAGTTGCATAAGGTGGCTAGCGGGTGTCTGTCTCTCCCACCTTAGTCAGATCAGATCGGATTCGATGAAAAGGGTCCCTATAAGTTGGTTGGAGAGAAGTGCCTAAAGGTTGACGCACTGTACTTCTTCTGGACGAAATACCAGGAACCGCTGAACTAGAAGAAGTGAGCAATTCAACTTCTACTAATGTATGTATTGTTCAAAGGGGCGATAATGTGAAGATCTTTTTGACAAGATATGTTACATTACATATAATTCCACAAGCATCAGAATATTTTACAAAAATATCTAAGACCATATCAGAAATGGTAACAAGATATCTACTCCCTCCAATCCATATTAATTGTCTCTGATATAGTACATCTTTATATTAAATCAGCGAAAATTATTAGGATCAGAGGTAGTAATACATTTGCGATTTTGCTACTCGGGGGTCGTCTGAATAGTAATAGGCTGGGATATAATTTTCTTCAGCTTTCTGTACGTCCATCAATCTAAGTCTCTGAACAAAGATCATATAAGATTCAAAGCTCACCAAACATCTGTTGCCAAGCTAATAACCAACGTGCACAAAAAGAACAAGAAAAACTTTTCTACATGGATGATCACACAAGATATTTTTGTTTGGGTTTCAGTCTGAAATCTAGCATGAAACGTCAGAGCCCCGATATCACATCCCAGAAAATAGCTGATACTTGCCTCTAGTCAGCACGGGATATATAGAAACAATAAAAAATGCATCAAACCGCCCGTTTACCTTTTTTCCCAACTGGAATCTAACTCTAATACGTTAACTAAGCATTAGCATGCCACCGAAAAAAAAACTAAGCATTAGCATGGACCGATTAAGCTGATCTACTGTTTTTAGCAGACAAGGTTGGCAATATTGGAATGACTCTTGAACTGTCACGGCCGACAGATCATGTCGATAAGACGATAACCCCATCGGTCACTTGTCCCGACCCATGGTTTATTGGTTAACCTAAAAAAGGTGACAAGCTAGTGTCGCTTATCCTAAGAAAAACAAAGCAGTAATATGCTGCTTCCACTTGCAATTCACACTAGCTTGTTCCTCCTCTTAGTCACACCTTAATCATAAATTAATCCGTACTCTCCGACTTTGATTAGTTCTGTGTATAAAAACGTAATTGTGTGACTAATGTGCAGACAACAAAAAATCACCACTGGTAAGTACGTGCTCTCATGTGCCAGTTCCTGTTCTCTATGTTGAGATGTGGATCATCGATCCGACTCTCGACGTTTTCTCTTGACTAGAGGACAGGACAAGATTTGTTCAAAGGCGCCGTTTTTCGCTCTCAGAAGTCACCGAAGGATGAGATGTGGCTTTCTTCCGCAAATAGAAAGGTGAAAGGTGAAAGATCAGATGGGAGGGAGAAGTATTCTTCCCTGTTGTTGGTGCAGTAGTATTGTTACTGGTGGACGCGTGCGCGGTGATGTGTATGTCCACGGAAACAGTAGAGATTCCAAAGCTTCCAAAATACTCCCTCCGTCCCATTATATAAGTGTCAAAAAAACATCTTACATTATAAAACAGAGTAGTAATTAAGTAATTAATTGGTCCTTCGAGGAAGAAACGAATTGGATGCCAATGGTCATGGTTGTGTGGATATTATCTGCATCCATAGCCGTGTAAGTCAAATGTGATTTCTTTTTCACTAATTAACCAACTTATTGTATCTTTTGACATGGCATTCTATTGAACCAGTACTTCCTCCGTCTAGGTTTATAAGTTCCCTCGTAGTTTTAATCAATCTTTGGCAATAAATTTAACTATATAAATATTTATATATAACAAAAAATATATCTTCATTGTTGATCCACGGATTCTCTATCTTCCATACTTCATTATTCTTCTTTGATTTTAAAGAAGTAGATGTTGATTCCCCTATAATTTCTTCTCCAATCTCTCATCTAGTCTCATCTTTAGCCTCAATTTTAGCAACGAGTGCACAAACATCTATTAATTTTCGTGCTATCAATAGATCGATGCATTCTTCTTTCCAATACCACCATCCTACACACATAGATGAGCATCAAGGAGCTACCAAAATTGAACCGAATCTGGTGAAAAACAGAATCAAAACAAGTAGATACCCCATCATTTGTGCATTTGAAGAACACCCATCCGGGATGTTGCGGCGTGGTAGAAACTTGGCGCACCACTTGTTGTGTGCAGTCGTCACACTGTATGACCGACAGCTGCGAGCTGGCGAGTCACTGCGCGAGCCCGAGCCGGGGCGACAATCGGCCGTGTATTTGCCGGCGAAACAACGACGGGAGCGATTAGAATGGCTAGAGGAAGATCCGGTACCTGCATGTGGCGCAGCGGCTTTGCCGACGCTATGTGGGCCGCTTTCCCGGCCAATCCATGGCAAGGCGTAGCCGCCGGCAGCCGGAAACGCCAAATCCGGCTGCATCGACAACAGCCACAGATCCCCTAAATTTTTGGCCACCGACGGGACGAGGAGGTGGCGGAGGACAACAACGGAGGCTTACAAGGCTTCCCCGGTGGCGGGCCGGTGTTGGCGGGGAGGGGGAAGGGGTAGGAGGGTCGGCGTGGCGAAGATACGGCGCAGAAGGGAAGGGGGGGCAGCAGAGGAGAGTCGTGCCGTTTTACTCAGCGGAGGAGAAAGTGAGTATAAATAGGAAATTTTTTAGGAAGATGAGTAAAATTATACTCCATTAGGCTGGATTGGGGATCACCTGGGTGCCAGCTAGTGGAGTAAAAAGCTAAATATACTCCACTAACCGGTTATAGGGGATCGGTTAGAAATGCCCTGACATCACATATATCAGAGAAATAGTTACAGTGTATGCATGTAAATAAACTATGATAATCTTATAGATTATTTTTTTATCTTTATTTGTTCGCTGTCAATGCCAAAAGAAAATCAGTGTGGCACCTTTTGCAGAAATTGAAATCACATTGTCATATTGTTGTACAGGCTGATTTTAAGATTTTCAACAAAAATAGACAACTCCAACCCTCCCCAGTCTCCACCCTATTCCCTATTTTAGGATTTTCAGCAAAAAGAAAGTCCAGTCCTCCCATAGTATTTTAGGGATCTTCAGAAAAAATAAAATAAGTCCAACCCTCTCATGCTCAACTCCCTAAAAATAAACCGCCAACAACCACCATGAAATTTTCCTTACGCCACCAACCGTTGGTGATGTTGGATTCGTTGATGCGATTTTAGTAGAGTTGATTAGAGTTGCTCTTAGGAGCTGTCAAAATTTGTGAATGTTATGGACGATGTTTACTAAGAGATCACTAGGGCACTGTGTATTGCCAATGAGGAAGCAGGCAAGAATATAGTGTGGAGCTCTCTTTCTATTGATCAAATCTTAAGAAGCGAAAGACCGCTCGCTCTCGTCCCCCCTGCTCCTAACCCTCGTCACCACCGCCACCTCTCTGCCCGATCCCGACTAGATCTGGCGAGCCCCGCCCGCGCAGGCCGGATCCGGGTGCCCCTTCCCCCGCTCCTCCCATCCCTCCCCCTTTTCCGCCCTCCCGCCGCCTCCCTGGGAGGCGGAGCGCGCCTACTCCCTC